>NW_009930698.1:54332-54539 GCF_000696875.1 Nestor notabilis
GCTAATGACCCTATTGCTGCTAGATGGGGTGGACTTACTAAAGCTCACGGCACCTGTATCAGGCGGGAAGTTTGGCGTAAGCAGGCCAAGGTTACCCTGCAGCCTGAGCTCATGTTCAGCCTCTGCATCACACATCAACACGCTGAAAAAGAAACGCCGGCGCAGCTTCTCCAACACCAACTGCTTCCCGCCGCACGGGTGTTGCGG
>NW_009930699.1:0-20092 GCF_000696875.1 Nestor notabilis
AACCCAAACCATTCTATGATTCTATGACGTATCAGCAATTTTCTCTTATGAAACAGAAAATAAAATTCAAGAACTTTTCATACAGTCAGTTTCCTTTCAATGTAGTATCTGAAGTGCCTTTAATACAATGCGCAACAAGCAGCTAAGTAAAATTCAACATTAAAAGGCCAATATAGTAGCACAGCAAGTCAGGAACCACTGCTGAGTATAAGATGAATTGTCACTGTGCAGGTGTGATAAAACATTTCCCTCCAAGACTCAGAACACATTATAGTCCATTTATGTAAGGGAGTCCTCCCTGCAAATTTTGAGTAGACTGATAGATCTGATGAGAGAAATTGGCAGGATGACACCTTTGAAGATGGAAGGACCACGTTCCCAGCTGGACTCCCAGCTAGAATGCTTTTCAGTGTTCCTCTCCCTCCTTATCAGAAAATCCTTTTTGAAAGTGGCATAGCTGATTTTCCCTCAAAGATCCACTGTAAATAAGGCAAGGTGTTAGCTAGAAACAAGGAATACAATCCTGGCCTTGTT
Organism: Nestor notabilis; assembly: GCF_000696875.1. NCBI lineage: Eukaryota > Metazoa > Chordata > Aves > Psittaciformes > Psittacidae > Nestor > Nestor notabilis. The sequence continues at coordinate 535 of NW_009930699.1, forward strand.
CATTAACAGCAGGAGTAAAATCCACCAACAAACTTTGACTTACAAGTCAGCAAAGAAAACATATGTTCTGGTTTTATTTTCATAATAATAAGTGTTTTTCAGAGCACTACAAAAAACATTACTGACCAACAGGCTTAATTAATAAAACCAAGCAAATTTGGCATCCCACTTTTGTCTTCTTTAAAGAAAAATAGTACCCATTTCACTGGGCATCGCAACAGAAAGTTTATAAAGCATGTATCAGTTCTCATTATAATGTAGAAAAAGACAACCTTTTTTTGTTAACTGACATTTCTGAGCTTTGTCCTGGAGGCAGCCATAATTAAATTATTCATGACATCAGCAGTATACAAGGCATGTAAAAGACTTTAATCCACTTACTGACTTTTTTATTGAAGCAAAGCCAATAAGAAAAATACTAAAACATCTAATTGTTTCACACAACTGTGCTGTATGATTGCTCTGTGAAAACGGCATGCACATTTGGATGTGCATGCATCAGAATAGGCATTAACATTTGGCCCCAGTATGCAATAAAACAATCAACCACCCATTTGGATCCTTCTTAAATACAGGGGAGGATGACCTTGTCATCCCCATGTTCAACTCACTTGTCCTTTGAAGAATTTGTTGAAGAAATATTAGCTTGGAAACTGTGTGTGCATATTATGACTATGATATTTGTGGACCTGCTCGAGAGAGTTCAGAGAAGGGCCACAAAAGTGGCCAGAGGGCTGGAGCACCTCTCCTATGAAGACAGGCTGAGAGAGTTGGGCTTCTTCAGCCTGGAGAAGAGAAGGTTCTGGGAAGACCTGTCCTGGGTTCAGCTATAGCAGTCATTTTTTTTCTCCTTCTTAGTAGCTGGTGCAGTGCTGTGTTTTTGACTTTCAGTCTGGGAACAACGCTGATAACACCGATGTTTTTAGTTGTTGCTAAGTAATGTTTAACCAAGGACTATTCTCAGTCTCATGCTCTGCCAGAGAGGAGGGGAAGCCCGGAGGAAGCAGAGACAGGACACCTGACCCAAACTGGCCAAAGGGGTATTCCATACCACAGCACATCATGCCCAGTATATAAACTGGGGGAGTTACCCGGAAGGCCCAGATCACTGCTCGGGTCGGGCTGGGTATTGGTCGGAGGGTGGTGAGCAGTTGTGTCCTCTCCCCTTGTTATTCCTCTTATCATTATTATTGGTAGCAGTAGTGGTTTGTATTATACCTTAGTTACTGGAGAGCTGTTATCTCAACCCGTGGGAGTTACATTTCTCCGATTCTCCTCCCCATCCCTCCAGGAGCGGAGGAAGGAAGGAAGAGGGGGGGAGTGAGTGAGCGGCTGCGTGTTTCCAAGTTGCCGGCTGGGCTTAAACCATGACAAGACCTTAGAGCAGCTTCCAGTACATAAACGGTGCCTACGAAAAAACTGTAGGGATGTATAAGGGCATGTAGGGATAGGAAAAGGAGAGTAGCTTTAAACTGAAAGAGAGGATTTAGATTAGATATTGGAAGTTCTTTACTGTGAGGGTGGTGAGACACTGGCACAGGTTGCCCAGAGAAGCTGTGGCTGCCTCATCCCTGGCAGTGTTCAAGGCCAGGCTTGATGGGGCCTTGAACAACCTGGTCTGGTGGAAGGTGTCCCCTGTGGCAGGGGGTTACAACTAGATGAGCTTTAAGGACTCTTCCAACCCAAACCATTCTATGATGAAATTGAGTGCATTTTGATGTTGATCCTACTTGTAGTTATTTGTATTCTTCTGAGTCGTCTTGTAATTCATGAACTTTATAACTATCAGTCTTGTGTAGACCTTCTCCACTGCTGTCTTAAGCTAATAGGAATTTTTATTCCAAACTCTGCAAATTAAGAAGTATTTTGTCCGAGACCTGAACACATTTCTTATTTCCAAAAAGATGAATAGATGATGTATTATCTTTGAGCACAAGACGTGGATCTCTTTTTGTTTCATTTGGCAGACATTTAAAGACTTCTCCATTGTGTATATAACTTTGTTTTTAATATTCTTGCAATAACCAAGCAAGAATATATTCATCATCCTGATACAGTAGTACCTCCAGCTTATCTTCAGAGAAGCTCCCAAGACATTCTGTCCCGGGTGGCCAGGAATTGCTATTGCCATCTGTGAGACTAATGCATTTAGGTCTCAACATGTCAACCTTGCAATGCTTTTAAGCTCTACAAAGCATAACATTATTTTATTTTGATATCATTTTGAAGTACACATTCTCATGTAGTAGTATTTTGTGAGAAATGAGACCTTCGAGTTAAATTGTCTAGGTCCTAACAGAAACCACTGTTAAGCTTAAGAATTTCTGAGTCCTGAAATCAATTACACTTTAAACTGCACAGGAAATATGTGAATCTTCACCATTCTTTTTTCTTGACTCACTTTGCTGTTAACATCTGAAAAGTTTGTAGGTTCAGATGAGTACTTTCTGAAGGATTCAGAAGCTTGTGTCTGCACTTTCCATTTGTATCTGTCATCTCTCTCTGTTTTGTGAAATCACAGCTTTTCTTTCTCTTTAATATACTGCAAAGTTCACATTATAAAAGAACACCTCTTTGCCTCTTCCTCCTCACCAAGTCCTTCTCAATTTATAAAGCATAACACTATTATTTTGGGTTTCCTACATCTAAAGAACTTGTTCTTTCAAATAATCTTGCCCTCACTACCAACAGAGTATGCAGAAAATAAATTCCACCTAGCTTACAACTCCTTTTTCTTTTTCATGATCATACTCGTAAACATTTAAGAAAACATTGTTCCTTCTTCCCTAGGGCAAGGAACATGTGAAAAACCAGCAAAAAACCCTTAAAGACACAGAGTTGGAAAATTGTATATGGACAGTTTTCTGAAATAATTATGTTTCCTAATGTCAGTGTTTTTGTTTCAGGCCAAGTGCAGTTCTATTGTATTCAGGCAACTGCTGAAATCCTTGGCCACTGACACTCCAGGACAGATTTTGACTCATTCTAACAATAACCCATAAGAAAACCCAAGATGATTTCATTTGTCTGACTCTTTAACCCTGACAACCTTATTAAGATTCATAAAGCTTTTTATCAAAATACTATCCAGATGTGAACTTCATCAGTCAGTTGAATTTTCAGGAGATAGAGAATTTCATGATGACCCCATCTTCTTTGTCATATAAAACTACTAGTCAAAGGGATATATAATAAATAGTAGTACTTTACACTTAACCTTTATGTTTCCACTACTGTCAAGCTTAACACTAAAATGGACTGATTCATATCTTTGTGATAGGTTGGTTTTATTTTTTGGGGTTTTTTTTGATATAGCTAAATGTTTTTTTCGAGGTACTTCAGTAGGGAATACTACTAAGTCACTATTATTTCTGATATACTAAGGGAGAAGCAACTTATTCGATAAGAATATGAAAATACATTCTTCTTAACAGTATATTGTAGCAATAAGGAGACCCACATACCCCCTCACCAAGGTGTCAGCCAACAGCTTATCACCCTTACCCAACACACCATGAACAGAAAAAATGCTGACATTTTCTTCAAAGAAATCTGCTCTTGAAACAACTTCTTGGCACATTTCCAGAACCATACAAAGCTGCGTGTTTCACATTCAATGTAGTTGCCATTACAAAAAATGTGAGGAAGGATGAAATTTTGAGCTATAAATAACGGCAGAATACCTGATGACTTCTGGGGAGCCAGAGCTTCACAATCACTCTCTAAATATGTAATCTATGGTCACAATAAAAGGGTGGGATGTTTAAGTAATGGAATTTTTGAAACTATTGCCACAAAAATAGATACTGGCCATGTATCATCATGACCAGATACCTTTCAGAAAATGTATGTAGTAAGACTGACGTGAAGTCTTAACTGATGCCCTAATTTGGTAATAGTACAAGAACTGAAACATCCTTCAAAGTTCACTCATCAAAAGCAATTCTGTTTCTCTATTGGTTAAAGGGCCTCCTACCATTACACTGTAGAGGGAACAAGTTAAGCTGCTTTTTAAACTGAGAGAGGTGCAAATCCTTTTGGCTTTTGAGAGAAGACAAAATATTTTAAATTCAAGAAAGAGAATGAATGTCAATGACTTGCCATCTGATGGTGGTCTAGACCTATTGATACAGATTTATCACCAAATCTGGAAAAAAACAGAGAGAGAATAAATTTGCAATATTTTGTTGTTAATTGTATTTTTAGGATATGTATATTAATAAAAATCTCATTATTTTTACTAGTGTTCACTGTCAAACTGTTTAAAACTGTCATCTGAAAAAAAGTAGAATACTCTAGAGTGTTTATTCAATAATACTTTGTGCATTGTATTATCCATGCAGGACAATGGAAAACATCTACAAAATGCTAGTTTTGTAAGTTCGAAATGTCAGGAATTACATTCAATATAAATGAATGAGAATCTCTGATGCATATTATAATTATTATAATTATACAGCTTATAAAACATGGATAAAATACGGATACCACATCTATCACAGGATATTATTATTATCATAGATGATAATAACAGTGATAATAATCATCACAGGAGTGTTGTATCACTGAAAGGTGATAGAACAAGTTCACAATAAAATTTTAAAATTCTAAAATTTTAAAACACGTTTAAAAAAAATACACATTTAAAAAAAAAATCTTTACTTTGTGTTGCTAAATACTATGTTATCATCATCACCTACAGTTATCTCTCCCCACTTTCAGAACATTACTATAGGTCTTTATAATGTAATGATTGCAATGTTTCACACAGAAATGTGAACACTATAACCTACCATATGGCAAATGGCATAAAACAAGACTGACTTTTTGCTCCATGTATAAAGGAGCTTGATGAGGACATTTTTAGCTACTACATCACCATGGCAAGAGAACTGCTTAGGTAACGTCTACAGTGAGAAGTCTACACACCTCAGGGCTTTCCTTTAGCTAACGAAGCATACGCTTTCAAAGGCAATACAAAACTTGAACCAAAGAAAGTGCAACTCAGATGGTTTCCCCATGATGTTCAAATGTGAACCAAATTCAGCAGCAGCATTATTAATTTTATGTAGGCTTAAAAATAATAAAGAAAACTGAGCTTAAGATGTACTAGGAGATGAGCCATTGATTCTTGAAGCCTTAGAACAGTATTTTTGGGCAGATCACAGAAAACATTTGTTTCATTAGTTCCTGCAAGCATATTGAATTGAATTGATGGCCCAAATTATACCCATGTGCAAAGCATTTTCTAGACCATTGTTTCTCTGGCACATATAATCCACTGATGAGAAAGGCATGCCACAGATGTTATAAAATCTTTCTGTACGGTACTCAGAATGGCCATGAAAAATTTAAAACAATCTCATCCAGAAGTTAGTCACTCCTGCAACAGAGTTCACAATACCTAAACTAATTAGAGAAAACTATCTGTTTCAGGTTGCTTGGTGTAGGCTGCAATGCAGCTGGGCAAGCAGGAAGATGAGAATGGCTAGTCAAGCCATGTTGTGCTCTGTGCTTCAACACCTGCACACCTGGCATCAAGATAGCTAACTAGCTGGAAGCTAGATTTGGTATGCCCCAATTCAGCCCATTTTACATTTGCACTAAGTGCATCTCATAACCACACTGACAATATATCACACATGATCTGAAAGTGAGCATAAAGTACATCCGTCCCCTTGCTGAATAAGTTTTATTGGTGGCTATTTCCTGCTAGGAAACGAGATGAAATCTTACCACATATTCCATCCATCCAAAGGATGGGGAAAATATGTAACTTCAAACATGTGCACATAGAAAATACACAGTGGAAGAGAAGGGTCTAAAGTGCTATAAGGGAGTTTCAGCATGAACAGGAATTAAGCTCTTTAAGGTCATGTCTGCATGGATAATTTTAGACAGACAAGAATTAACATTGCCGTTTACTGAGCTGGCAGGACATGAGGCAACTTTTGATCAGAAGCCAATGTAAAAATGCAGAAAAATCTCAAAATACTAATGTGATCTCAGACTCTGGAATGACTACTGCTTTTTCTTTGTTCTGCCTTCTTATGATGGAATGAAGGGATTCAGTACTTCAAGGAATTCAAGTGACATTTGTCAACAAGATTCTTAGAGAAAAGCAAAAATTCAAATATTCCCATATCTTAACTATAGACAGCATACAAAAAGTGTGTGGCAAATGATTCCTTCTTTGTTAATGACTTGTACACACATAGTCTTAGAGCTAACCTAGAAGGAAGAAGATAGGGAGCCAACAGAAAGATACAGAAATATAGCATAAATGTGTAGGACTGTACAATATCACAATATTTGGTATTAACTTATTAAACTGTTAGCTACAAATCCCACTGCTCTGATCTTCTCTGTTCTAGACCATCAAGTAGAAGTGTTAAAATGGAAAGGGCCTGACTGACACCAATAAAAGACATGTATATACACATACATGTGTGTGTGTGTATATATATACATAAACACATTATATACACTGCATCTACTGTTACCCTGTCTTTTAATAAGTACATAACCATATATGTATGTAAGATGTGTATTATATGAGCTTTGGTGATGTTCTAGACTGCAGACTGACTAGCTTGAACATTTTAGTCCTTGCATTTTGATTAGAAGGATTGGTTCTAGGGTTCTTGTTCCTCCCATTACGTATCAGTCTTGCCAAGATTGTTACACTAGCAGTCATACCTCAGAGGCACAAAAAGTTCTACCCTGTAGATCTTGAACATGTTCTCTTATATATCATTCTTCTGTCTGCATGTAGGAATAAAAAAAAAAAAACAAAACAAAACTGTGATATCACCTTCCAGGAGCTAGACTGCATTCTCCCCGCCTTCACTTCCTCCCAGATTTCCACAAACTGTATTCTTCTACGGTTATGAAGAATAGTGAAAAATAAAACTAAGCTTTAGAGTTTTGGACGCTATGTGGGGAAGGTGGAGGTTATTGCATACTCCAAAGCTTTCATACTGGATAGGTCTTTTCTGCTGGTTAACTAAATTTCTCCTCTGAGACTTGGGAGTTCTGAATGTAATCCAAGCTCCCAGTCTGATCTTGTATGTCTGTGGTCTAATTCTGCAGTTTTGCTTACAGGGTGGAGAGAAAGATAAAGCACTAACACTATCAAAAGGAAATTAAAAAATACCTACAGTAAGAATCACAATAGTCAAAGGCAGAGATTAAACAATGCATGATGTTCTAATGGGAAAGATACACCACAGCTGCCAGTGATATCTTACTGACTCTAATTACAAGCTTCTCCAAAAAGTGCTTTTACATACTGTTGCAAGTCAGAATACAAACTTTTTAGTTGGAGAATGCTGATATACTACAAAGGCTCTGGCTTTGATGGGGAACATTTTGAGTTCTTCAGTAAAATGAATACTGCTACATGCACAGACCTAGAAGTAAAATCAAGAACGCTGAAGTTCATCTAGGAATCTGCTCATGCCACATTTCCACAATTAAACACAGATTGTGAGACAGCATTAGACAATCAATTTCATTTTACACTTTACTTTCCAAAAAGCCCCATCTAGACATCTGTGTCATCTTTGCTGCAGCTGATAATTTCACTGGCTTAGTGAAGCAAGTAAGTAGGAGACTCATTAGCACTAAAGTATTTTTTGGCCTGCCAGAAGAACTGGAAACTGATCAGTCAATCAAGAAATATCAAAAAGAAGCCTGGATTTTCATCTATTTATAGGGTTAGGTCATCACCTTGTAAAACCAGCATTATTTACTTCTTCAGTGAACCTCTGCACACAGAAGACAAAACTTTTGGTTTTCATGATGAAAATGAAGCACAGAAAAATATTTAAATAGAAAGCTAAACTCTCTGCAGTACATATTTCATACTGCCAAATACATATGCAACCATTTGGTGTTTCCTTGTTGCTATAAAAAAGCAATTTATGAAGTGCGACTGCTGATGCAAAAAAACCAAGCCAAACAAAAATCTCCCAAACACCACAGAATAGTGTGAGCCACACTAAAAATGCCCGTAAGTTCCCCATTGAATCACAAGCTCACCATAAGAGATGTAATTCTCAGTTTATTTACATTCCTAAACACATACACTTATGTCCTTATTTCATTCAGAACTCTTTTATAACTAAGGCCCCAAATCTACAATTAGTAGAGTGTAGGCACAGAAATTTCCCTCTATACTTCAATTAGCAAGCCTAGAAAGACCTACGACTTGATATCCAAAGTCCAATAATGTCAGTGAGTTTTTCTACTTCCTTCAGTGGGTTTAGAAAGGGCATCTGAGGTCAGCAAGCTGCACTCCTTATTCTGTCAGAAATTCCACTGAGGCAGTACAGTATCAGTCTCCACATAATTACATATATCTTCCTGAAACTGAGGTCAGTCACATTAATCGTACTTTCATGAGAAAATGACTTTTGGAATCAAACTAGCTTTGTAAAACAGAAATAAAATACATCTTATACACTGGTTATGGCAATGTTTTGCACTACTCTAAAAAGATGTACTGTTTAGTTTTTAAACTTTTCTATTACTGGAGCTGGAGTTGTTTATAAGTAACTACAGAAATGCCCATGAACACTCCTATGTTTCAGTACTGATTCTTCTGTTATGCATCAAAAGTAGGAAGAAATAAGAAGCTCCTCACGCTCACCTGAAAAAATGCACTTGGACATATACTTTGGAAATACAGATGTATTTGTATCTATAGTCAGCTAAATGCTTTTCACCATTTTTTTAAATATCAAAAAAGCGGAAAAATTACATAAAAACATGATGCCAAATTTGAAACAGACATAACAGAAATGTTTTCATCATTGCTACAGTTATCTAGAACTTCAATCACGGGCTAGTAGAAAATGTAATGAAAGAAAAATCATAAATAAACCCAATTTTTTTTCTAGGGAATTTTTCCCTCTCATATTTGCAATCTAATAATAGTAGTAAAATAAATACAGAATATCATCCACAAATGTTGCTATCAAGCATAGTTTCAACTCAATCTTGAATCAATGATACAATCCCAAAAGATTAAAATATATTCGTCATCTGCTGTATTGAGATTTGCAGCTTCACAATCACAGTGTATCAGCAGTACTGAGAATGTCAGTCTCTGTTTTCCTCTGTAGTGGTTGTCTCTTCCTTTAATAAAACGCCTAACTGTTTCTGTGCACATGAGAGGAAAAGTTCCAAACTATGCAGATTTCTCTGACGGACAACTTGATCAAGCTGTTGAAATGAAAAAAAAAGAGAAATCAATTTTAATAAACCTGGAAACACATGCCAGGGTTTGCCAGCAAGAATTCAACCATATTCAAACCCCCAAATTTAACAACCAAATGCAACAACAACAAAGTACCTAAGTAACTTCTATGTGTGCAATTCAATAACAATTTTTTAATGAAATATTTGAGTTTCTTCAGGATAAAATGTACATAAGGCTAAAAGTAACCTTCCAACAGCTGTCAAATTCTACACAAGAAATTTGGAAAAGCTCAACAGCCTAGCTGTTGAACTAGATGAATCCCCACAGCATTTTTTAAAATTACAGCTTTTGCTTTTATGAAAGATGCTGCTTCTGCTTTAAAATGAACACTACCTATAAATGAATATTCAGAAATTCGAAGTGCACTGTTAATTTAAATGGCAGCATGTTCAAATAGTTCCCAGAGGAAAAGTGGTAATATTTTCTGCCTACTTTGCTTATTCCAGCACTTTATGAGAATCCCCTACTGTCAAACAATGAACTATATACTTGCAGTAAAGACAATGGCCCTTTCTTCCCCACCAAAAAGACAGGAACATAAGAACAAGATTTGGGAGGTTATGTCATATAAATAACATGAAAACACAGTTTACCAAAAAGGATTTGAATTTTATTAATAGATAACATTAATAAATAAAATGCACTGCAGAATTCCTTTAATTTGAATTTTAAAGTTCAAATGCTAAACAATACCACAATTGAGAGATGTTTTCAACTTGACTATCCTTTAATCAGCCGCATATTCAACTAAATATATATATTAGAATGACATAGGGTGAGAGTGAAAGTAGTGGTACAAGGCTAGTAAGACGAAAAAATAATGCCACTCAAGAGAAAGGAAGTAATGGAATTTAGAAAAAGTTCAGCTCTACACTTCTGTCAAATTGTTATGCACAGGTCCATAAGCAAAGTCTCTAACACAAAGAAAATGCCAGTGTGAAGCTACGTGGCCCTGGCAGACTAGAGGAACTAGTCTAGGAGTCTGATGGCAATTATATGCAAATGATGTGTTAAAGAAAAAATATATATATATATCATGCCTCACGTCTCTGGTACTCACAGCTTTAATTACAGGTTTCAACAAAAACTCTGATCCTATGGTATCACTCTGCACCTGTACGCACATTATTCAGTAGTTGATCAAACAGTCACCTGAATAGAGATCTTGTTTTATAACAGACATACTCTTGAAAAATATTATTACAGAATGCAAGGCAAAGTTAGTGTTACCTTCCCACTTCACTTTGAACATGCACTTAGAGTATAGCTGCAGTGCTGAGACTGAACACACAAAGGGAAACATTTTTACAACCCTGTGCTTTGCTGCTCTTTAAGTTCTTCCTAACATGCAAAACTAGGCTCTGGTAGTTTGTATATTTTGGCATTTTGTTTCAACAGAGATGAATGTGTCAAATCTAGTCACAGAATACACACATATTTTCTAGAAGCCACACAATCATAAAACTCTCCTTCAGTAACATATTTGCATGTATTTCTGCACGTTTCCAGCTGTTGTGCAAGTTTTTACATCTCCTAGCAGAAGCAGACATCAGTGCTCCATACATAGCCCCACGTGAACCTAGTCAACTGATTTACAACAGACTTTAAAGCAAATCTAGTTCAAATAAATTTCAGAAAAATCTGCTCTTAATATATTTAAGTAATAGCTGCTACTGACAAGAGGAAGAAAGACTTAAAAACAGCAAACTAAGCTCTAAAGAAGCTGTATCTAGAAGAGGCAGTCTGGAACAAACGAGTAACATAAATGCACTGCTGTGGTGATGCATTTCTTCTCATTTCAAAAGCATCTTGCCTCCTTTCTTCCCTCTGGTCCAAAATATAAAGAGCGTTTTGCATGGGGAAGCAGATGTTTTTGTGCTCGTGATCCATATTCCTCTGAGGAATGGGCAGATACATTGCAATTCACACAATATCATCTGTTACATTTTAGCAAGGAACATGAGAAACCTCTTTCTCTAAACATATTATGTCATCAAATTCTGTTGCTTCTGATAGATAGATCAGTTGGAGGAGCTTAGCATGAAACTGATTTTCGATGGTTTCCTTTTATTGCATGTTATATCATCTATACTCCTAGATAGTTTTTTACTGAGCTTTGACCAAAAGCCTTGGTTAAACTGCTTTCTTTTCTTGCAGCCTTTTCCTTGCATACTCTGCTTTAAAAAGATCAAAGTAGTTTGCCAGATGTGTGTTCTGATATGCTGCTGTTAACTTGCTTTACCAAGGCAGCAATCTCAATTATATACGGCTAAATTTATTTTACCAAGTACTAATGTGAAAATGTTTAATGTGTGCAGTGATTGGCTGCAATATGAACAAAACAGAATTTCTTGGGGTTTGAGAAACATTTTAAAAGTCTCAAATGACTTAAGTACGCGTTTGAGGAGTCTTTGCTAAACTCAAGTGGTTAGTTGGTAGTCTCCCTCTGTGCATAAGAAAAGTTTATTGGTTTTAAAGAGTTTATGTAAATTCGATAACATACCAATTTGGAATTCACTTGCCCCTTGTCTACTCTATTTATGTATAAGCTTTGCCTTGAGCCATACATTTTAAAATTCTTGCACAGTACAGTAAATGACAAAACACTCTGAAAAGACTGGATCTCCACATAACACAAAACAAGAAGCAGCAAAATGATGCTGGCTTTGAAAATGGTACATGTGAATGTATTCAGGAGAACATTCCCATTAATGGACAGATTAGCTGGGAAATACAAACAAATCCAGTGAAGCTTTGTTACATAATACATTGTTTAATACCTGTTAGCAGTGGACACTTTTTTTTCTGAACAGCGCCTCAACATTGCTGTGCTTCTGCTTGCATAATATGCCATGAGATGTGAAAATATGTAAAGTAAGGCATTGTACATCTTGTTTTTCTAAACAGTCTTCCCTCTATATTTTTAGGTCCTGCTCACTTCATAGAATGATCTCATTATTTAAACAAACATAAATGGACATCTGGCAAATTCCAACTGAATGTGACTCATATGCAAATGTAATCTGTATGAATAACATGTTAGGGATGGAGCATTCACACAACCAAACCAACCTAACCGTTCTAGTTCTGAAGACACTAAAAAATACACTGTGTTGGTCCAGATCTACCACGAGAGGGCAATTTTCTAGTATCACACTACCACTACTACAGCTAATCAATGTTTTTCTTCCATCATGGGTTTAAACAGGGGAAGTTTAGATTAGATATAAGGAAGAAGTTCTTCACAGTGAGGGTGGTGAGGCACTGGAATGGGTTGCCCAAGGAAGTTGTGAATGCTCCAACCCTGGCGGTGTTCAAGGCCAGGTTGGACAGAGCCTTGAGTGACAGAGTTTAGTGTGTGGTGTCCCTGCTCATGGCAGGGGAGTTGGAACTAGATGATCTTAAGGTCCTTTCCAACTCTAACTATTCTATGATTCTATGATTCTATTCTATGATTATATGAAACCTACTCAGTTGAAGTTTCCAATTCTGTTCATTGTGTCCTACTGGCACAGCTTTAATCACCTCAAAGTTTTAATGTTACAGGATCACAGAATGGTTTGGGTTGGAAGGGACTTTGAAAGGTCATCCAGTCCAACCCCCCTGCAATGAGCAGAGACATCTTCAACTAGATCAGGTTGCTCAGAACCACATCCAGCCAGCCTTGAATACCTCCAGGAATGGTGCATCTACCACCTCTCTGGGCAACTTGTGCCAATGTTTTACTACCCTCAAAAAAAGTTTTTAAGTAATTCTTTAAAATGAAAAATTTATTCACCACTTCCAATGGGCAGGCAGGTGTTCAGCCATCTCCAGGGAAACAGGGCTCCATCACACATGGCAGTTACTTGGGAAGACAACACCATCACTTTGAATGTCCCCCCTTCCTTATTCTTCCCCCAGCTTTACATGTTCCTGAACTTCAATTATTTTAGAGTCACTCAAAAGCATCTTCTTAACTCTGAAGAGATTTATTTATTTGTTTAATAAGAAATGAAATTCCCACACTGAGACACATTCATTTTCCAAAATCAGCTGATTCTTGAAGGGTATTCTAACACATTCACTGCTGTATTTTCCCTTCTGATTAAACCTTCAGTCCACTTTTGAGGTCTAAGTGTTATTCCACCATCCTTCTGCCCCAACATGACTGGATAACACTCTATCTAGGGTTCTGCCTAAGTCACATCCCTAGACCACCCAGAATAGCATGCCTTTGAGCAACGCAAGGCATGCGCTGAAGGGATGCATAGGCCTCAGTGGAACTCCTATCACTGGATAATAAATTTGACTTGCGAAATGAAAAGCTACACATAATTGAGCAGAATACTGCCACCAGGTGACTGCTTTCCTTCCAGGCTGCTCTATTTTATTTTAAGTCAATCTGTCTTGCCCTGTATAGCTTCATAAACCCATAGCTCAAACAAAAGTTAGTAATTATCCTTAGCTCTACATTTTCTTAGCTTTCATCACACAGCTTATATTTTCCATAAATTGGAATGGAAGCCTACACAGTCGGTGTCTAAAGTAGAAAATAGTTCCTCTATTGAATATTGTCTAACCCATTAGACATTTCAAACTGCTACAAGAGAAATCCAGTCAGAACTCTATAAACAACTACTATATGTCAGAATTATATTACCCATTACTAGTAACTAATAAAATATCTTATGAAGAATATAATTTTAGGTTTAGATGAATATTTATGGCTGAAATTGTGATCTCACCATACTAAAGATATGTTTTGCTATTAATCTCACTGTGGCCTGAAGTTCACCCAGAAAAGTGAAGAAAGCAAGATTCATGTTACATATGGCTTTTCAATTTTCACTTCTGTATAAACATTAAGATGTTTGAAAGTGTATTTTTCAAAACTATTTCTTACATAATATAATTTTCCAAATATATTTGTAGCTGTTGAAAATGGCAGCTACATTTATACAAATGCATACTGAACTATTTACCTGTAGTTCAAGTGATAATCTGTTGAGTAATGTATTCAAATGCAGTTCAGCTCACTATTCTGGCTCTGTAATACTAACATGAGTAAAAGTTGCAATCTTCTATTAACCATGAGATTTGACAAATACAATGACCAGAGATTAAAAAAAAGAGCAAACTTGTTGAGTCAAAAGTTCTTAATTTTACTTCTACTATTGGTATTTTTCATGGCTGATCTCACATATGTACACTGCAAAATAAGTACAAAATAATCATGCCATTATAAAATTATGAAGCAGTTTCCCATAAAGATTGTAAAATCAGAAACCAGCTTTTGAGTGCTTCTGATTTCTCATGAAACACATGCAAAGAAGTGCATCAAGAAAACATTCTATCACAGTATGCTTATATTCATCTGTAAAGGTGGGGGTGTCAGTGGGGGAGGACTTAAAATCCTGGAGAGCATACTTGTCAGTCAAAGAAAATCATGCTCATGCAAAGAGAGGAAATTTCAAATGCAAAATGAATGTTTTGAGGAATTGAAAACAGAGGTTGATATGTAAGAGAATGTGTTCTGACGATCGAGTTTGGCAGGTCTGGATTAGTGAGGCTGATATAAAGGCTTTCCATTTATTTAGTGTTGTAAGTAGCTACTTGTTAGCTGTTGAATAGGATTAATTGCTAAGGTAATTCTTTGAAGTTGAATATTGATTAGCCACAAATAGTTATTTATACACACCATCATGGCACCGTTACATCTTTTTCAAAGAAGTAGAAGCAAACCTACGTATTTCCTGTCCCTTTGTTTCAGTAGAAAGAGAACTTTTTAACACTGTAGGTAAAAGCAATCGAGATTTTGTTGTAATATTTGTGCACCGCTCCTGGTGCAAAAAAATCGACTGAAATAGGCTAATACAACTTAGTGTTAGGATTCTTTGCATATACTGCACTGGATATTGATTAATAAAACCAGTGCTCAGCAGAACTTTACAGCGTAATTACAGATTCCTAAATGTTTTCTCATATTTTGAGTGGTAGATGCCTCTCTTTTAGGAAGAGTCAAAGATAAGGAGTTTGGTACAATTTTTATAATGTTTAGGGTTTGCTGGGTTTTTTTTCCCTCCACAACTAACCCACACTAGTGAATGAGGCTGACACGATTCTGAAAAATTCTGTCGTTGCAGAAGTTCAGCTATGTGATTATATTTTCTAGTAAAATTATGGGCTCAGAACACTTCCCCAGTGCACTAACATGAACTTTTCCCCAGAGATTCAACAGGAGGCTTAAAAAAATTTCCCTAGCATGTTAAATAGACCATATAAAAAAATTATTACCTTGAGGAACCTGCAAATCTGAGAGTTGGATGAGGAAACAATGAACTACTTCCTCTCATTTCTATAATGGATGAGAAGGAAAACAGATCCATATGGTACATATGTGTAGCAGAGCTTATTTTAGAGTTAATCCCAGAACAGGACATTTTTGTCTGTCCACCTGTGAATTTCTACTATTGATAACACTTACTAAGTATATAAAAACAAGGTTCTTCATGGCTGTAATTTATACAGTATCTGCTACACATTAGAAAGCCATCAGTGTTCAAGACTGAACCTCCAGGAGTGATGTTTAATAAATTATATTGCCATGTGAAAATGTTTCTTTCTCTTTAAATAAACAATGCTGCAACTTCTAAACCTTAAGGATTTTATGCTCTGAACTTGATCAGTGAAGCCATTAAAATAATACCATATGTTGGACACATCTTTTAAACAGATTTGTCTAGTTTTCTGGAAGTGGTGGAAAAACACCTTGTCAACCCTCTCAGAATCTCCACGGTCTCCCAGCTGGACACAGAAATGTAAGAAAATACTAACTTTCCTTCATATAAATAAGAGAAGGAAATTTGCTTTCAATTAAGGAAATGAGATTGAGCACATAAAGGAACTAAAAATGTTTGCAGCACCTGCTCAGGCTACTGTAGAAGGTGAAAAATGGACATCATCTAAACCTACAAAAATAACAATGGAAATATTTATGTGTAGAAACACATGAGTAACCTCTGGGGTGACCTACCTATTTAACAGATTGGGAACACAAGATTCCTTGGTCATGCTATTTAAAGACTACTGCCCTACACTAAATATGTAGAGTTTAATTGCTATCATAATTGCTACTATAATTGCTGATCGGTCTAACAGTCAGATTCAACACACTTAAGAGAAACTTACAGAAATATATGCAACCAGTACTTCTGCATTGGAATATCTTATACAATGAAATGCACTTATGTAATTTTACAAATGAGGCCCTGAAACTGCAAACTTCTGGATGCAGGCAAAACTTTGACCACAGTAGGGCCTCTCCCACTGCTAAAGTCAGATAGAAGTCAGATGTGACCAGAAATATTATTGATTTTTAAAAGTTTCCAAAATAAAAGCTTTTGCAAAAACTTGTTGAACTTATAGGAAACAAGTGTGTGTCTTATGGCTTAATATCAGATGCATGGTAAATGCTGATTTAATATAAGTAGGAAGTCACATTTTATTCCTTTCTGTCTCGCTGTTGAGGAGTAATATTCCACTGTACACATATCAACATGCACAGCCTTTGACTGTTCTTCTGAAGATCATAGGATTTTATAATGCTGACATGAAAGCTACAGGGAATTGTGAAGTTACTAAAATTCACTTCTATTTACAGGCATTGAAACAAAACACACTCTGCCATTTCTGGTTCCTTCTTACGAGGAAACTTCTACTAAAACACACATTGTCCATCAATACGTCCTGCTTCTCCTTCTAAATAAAAAACAAATAGAACAACAGCAATAAACCCCAAACAAACAAAACTCCAAACCTGTATCACCTACCTAAAAACTCCAAAATCTGTATTACCTACCACCTTGCATCCTGCTCTTTTTTGACGATTGAAGAGTATTAAATAGACTACTTAAAAATTAGGAAAGCAAAGATCAGTTCCACTACTAAAATAAACAACAGAACAATTAAATCTGGTACCTGTACATGAAATGAAAAATGTATATATTTGAATTAATACAAAATTAGATAAGGGAATTATTTTGGAGACTGCTTCTAATGTTTTATAGACTACTGACCTAGACTGAGCTGTTTTCAAACAGACATAATTTCCCACGTGTTTTGCCAGACAGGATCAATTCATATTTTCCACTGGGCAAAATATTTTGCACCGGTTGTGAGAATGAAAACAAAAAGGCAAGAAATTACTTGAGATGGACACAAATCACAGAGGTACTGATCATCCCCTATTTATTAAAAATACTTTAATGTTATCCCTGTTGATACTCATCATCTTAATTCTCATTATACTTTTGTGAATGCTATTGTAATTGTTTAGAAAACGGAGCCATGCAAGTGAATCTATGCTGTATGTCTTCTGAGCAAGATCAGATTCTACCCAGAACTGGAACTCCACAGTGTCTGCAAAATCTCTGAAAGGTAGCTGGTAAGCATTTATTTCTGGAAAGTGTCTGTACAGCTTCTGGTACACACTAGATTCCAGTCACCACAAGGCAGGCACAAAGCAGAAGACTAATCACAGTGTAACTAAGGGCAAAATTCATCAGATCAACTCCTCTGATATGAAAGAAGGAACTAGAAATATATAACAGCACCTAAATAAAGAATTTGTAAGTCACTAAGACCGCTTTCTAGCCAGGCTTGTCAGATCCCAAGTCTTAACAGACAGCAGAAGCCTTAATAGGTTTGGTTTGTTTGGGTTTTGTTTTTAATCTTGTTGTAAGTACTCAAGTCAGTCTTAGGCACCATCACATGCTGCTTTAATATGGCTACAAATGATTTCACAGAGATTACAGAGGGCTTCTGTGGAGCTTCATAACCACAAATTACCGTCTTTCCAGGAAAGTGCCTGAAGACTATCAGACTGATACCTGAAAAGCAGGATTGGGTGACAGATTGGGTACCAAAGATCTACTTCATTTGTCAGTATGTACACATGTTCCAAATTAATCCAGGGTAACCATACTTGGTTAAAAACAGTATAACGACTATTCCATGGGTGCTTTCTAAATAACTGTATCTGAAGTGATTCTTCCTTAATAGAAGATTCACCAGGAGAACGTTTTCCTTGCCTCTAAGAAGAAATACAACAGTTGATTAATAATACACATCACAGAGAATAACTATTATAGACTGGGAAGTGAAAAACAATGTCATATACAAAGCTGAAACTACAGATAACATAAGGAGTCAGACCATAGTTATTCAATTTAGATATCAAGGAGACTGGATTATATCATCATTATCTGAAGGTTCCTGTGAAATTGTGATAGTACATGCCACTACCGATCTCTAAAGCAAAGTGTCTCATAACAACACACTAGAGTTCAGTACATACTGAACAAGCATAAGAAATATCTTAGTTTTGAGGAACACTTGATTTAACAGTCATGTTTTCAGTTTTCATTTTAATGAAACTTTAATTATAAGATGTGACAGGATGAAACAGTGTATTCTTGAAGGCATAGGCAAAAATGATGATCACATGAAATACAGTTATCTTTCTAAAATCACCATTGTAGATTAAAGTTGATGGATTCACACAAAGAAATTCAACAAGGAAAATCAGCCTGTAGTGAATCTGTGATAAATTTAACATTAAGTCAGTGGTAAGCATATATGCATGAAAATAAATAATTAGGCATTAAGATTCAGGGAGCAGAAAATTAATTTACTATAATACAGACAGGCATTTTTGAGACCACACTTACTACTGGACAACTTCTTCAGTACTGAGAGGATTGTAGCTTTTGCTAATACTTTTTACTGACAGACATGTTTTACTGGAAACCTCAGTTTGGAATTTGAAGCCAAACTACCGCAGCAAAATTCAGGACAGCTGCTGAAGAAGCACTTCATAAAGCTGCAGCTGCAACAATATCATCAAAGACAAGACCTCCTTGTTTCAAAACATACATAGATTAGAGTATCCATGTGTCGTGGTTTAAGCCCTTATATTTAGCCTGAGAACAGTAAGAACAATATTTTGTTCTCCAGTTTTTGAAATATCCAAGTCCTTCAACGTGCAAGTCCTGCAAGCTAAGTGAGCCTGTGGCAGATGGGACTTTAAAAGGGCCAGAGGTTCTCTAAGCCCTTCAGCTGGAGGTAGAAAAGTGACAATCAAGGCATCTAGTTCCAGAACTGACCACTCACATATATGACTTAAGTATGGCCACTCCATATTTATGTGATATATGCTTCTTTTCTCTGGACAACTATGTATGCTTTAAAAATTTTCTTGCTGACAAGAATAGTTAAGCTTTAAAATTTAAAAAGTATGAACCAAAGAGAATG
>NW_009930700.1:0-23679 GCF_000696875.1 Nestor notabilis
TTGGAACTGGGTGAGCTGTAAGGTCCCTCCCACCCAAACCGTTCTGTGATGATGATAAAGCTAGAGGACTCAGGGTTCCCTTAGCTACCCAAATGGGCGGCCACAGTGTCGTTGGGCTCACACTGTGAGAGGAAGAGAAGCCAGGGCTCTACCATGCTCCCGGGTCACAGATGTAGAGGCCGGACTTGTACATCCGAAATAATGGCCAGTTGTGCTAAGGCAGCAGAGCAGGGTCTCAGCCGCAGAGATTATGGACCAGAAAGGAGGGAAAGGGTAATAAGTCACAGAAGAAGGCCCCAGTCAAGCAGCTTCCCAGGTAGTTTTGTGTGAGAAGGGGTGGGGGAATAGCAGCTCTTGAGATATGAACTGAGCAAGACAACAGGGGTAGGAGAGGCAAGTGTGGCAAGAAACTAAGGTAGAGAGGTGCTAAGAGCAAGAAACTGCTGGAGCCAGCAGTGATCAGTACAAATCCCTGCCGGATGCACTATGCTGGAAAAGCCTCAGCTGAAAGGCCCAGTGGTCTCGTGGCAGGTTGTCACTGCGCTGGTGGTTTCCCCACCGGCCAAGATCTTACGCATTCTTCCTTTTACTAACATATGGCAGAGACACTGAGGTGTCACTTTGATACTAGTTTCTCCAGTTGGGTTCATGTTCACAAAGATCTTGCTCCCAGAGGTTCCTTGAGAAGGGTGGATTGAAGGTTTTGTGGGTACATCTTTCTATTCCCAATCAGAGGAGACTCAGGTTATTTTTGCCACTGCAGCAAAATAATTCAAAGTGCTTACAGAAAGGGGGTTGTCACCTTGAACAGGTACAAGGTGGGAAGAATGTCAGAAATAATTAAGTGATGTGAGCTCTAAGTGTTTACTGCAACTTAACAGATACACAGAGTGTGCTTCCACGACACGCATCAGCACAGGGAAGCACAATTCGTGATGGGAGTAACTGTTCTGGGTTGAGAAAAACT
The DNA here is from genome assembly GCF_000696875.1 of Nestor notabilis. Taxonomy (NCBI): domain Eukaryota; kingdom Metazoa; phylum Chordata; class Aves; order Psittaciformes; family Psittacidae; genus Nestor; species Nestor notabilis. The sequence continues at coordinate 968 of NW_009930700.1, forward strand.
ATATTGTAGCAGGTTGTATCAGCAAAACTTTTCTCTGGTAGGGTCTGTTGTATCTGCGGAGTAGTGATGATTTTAAAACACTGCTATTGTGCTCAGTGGTCGGAGACAGGTTGCAGCTGAATATCCTACTGGTGTAAGAATAAATCAAACTGGTAAAGCACTTTCCCCATGGCTAAAACATTTTAAAACATATCGGTTTGGTTTGGGAAACAGCCATGAGCTGTAATTGCCATAATAACAGAGAATGTGAAGCAAGGATCACATTCCAGGACATAGCTTATTCTTCTGAAACAGCAAATAACAAAAATCACACTTCTTTTTTCTCCACAAAGTTGTCTTCATATTGTGTGGACTGAATCTGCTTTATACTACAGTGAGAAACTCAAATACTGATACACATTTAAATAGTCAAGATGCTGCCATTTTGCATCATAATATATAGTTTATTTGCACTCCTACCCCTACAGAAATTATTCTGCCATCTTGTTATTTCATTCTTTTCATGTTGCACTTCATGAATAAAAAGTTGGCTCTTCATTTAGTTCCAGAAAACACTGTGTGTCTTGAGGAAGACACTTCTCTTTGGTGTTCCGTGCCTTTTCCTTTGCAGTGAATGTTTATTGAGTATCAGCTATTGGGGGGAGGAAGCCACAAAGGCAGTTGCTTTGTTTTTTGAAAGAAAAAACTTTCCCAGTGATTTTGTTTGTTTCCCATGACAATTATTTTTGTTTCCCCCTGCCAAGGTTTTTGTCCCGCTTTGCAGAAGGAGCTTTAGAGGGGACCGTTTGTAAATACACCACTAAAGATAATTGTGATCATGGTTTCATTTGAAATACCCGCTGTGCAGTGTGTTGCTGTGTAGCCCTGGCACCTGCAGAACTGGGCAGAACAAGCTTCCTGTGGTGAACCCTACTGATTCCATGAGAGGCTGTGAGCCAGAGGTGTGAGTGCAGGATGGAGGCTCAGGCAATGTTTTGTATGCATTACCAGATGGAGATGTTTATTCCTCCACTAGGTCTGATTTTCCAAGCACAAGTGTATTTTCTTTTCTTTCTAAAGGAACTTGAATTTAGCATAGCCAGTTGCTTTATTCTCTTACACCACAGCATTTAAGAGCACTCTGGGGATGTTGTACCTCACATGAATACTGAGTTCTTACCTACTTAGTTTCACTGAAAGGCTCAGCAAAGCAAAATAATGAGGTTTAGGAACACCGTATCCAGCTGACTTCATGTTTTATCATCGTGGTGTTTTACAGCCAGAGATGCCATGAATCATGGTCACATTCAGCAGCATCATAGCTTTGGTTTTAATTCCTAATGCCACCTTATGTGCAGCCAGTTGATGGCAGTGGGCAAATGACAACATGAGTTGATCCTAACTTTATGCTATAGTGTTTTCACCATCTTGGCTGGGAGCCCAGCAGGCATTAACCACCACAGAGCATACACGACTCCTCAGTGCCCTGGGGTTGGCAAGCTCATCACCCACAAACTCAATTATTTACTTTCTTCCAGCTCAAGAGAACAAGAAATGTCATAATCAAGACTCTAAAAAGACTGAAATTACAAACTAGAGCTTGTAGTTTGTTCACAGATACAGCATTAACCCAGTTGCTTTATAGACCTCAGACTTCTATAGAAACCATTCATGTTTCAGCAAAGGCATGATCAGTTCTGTCGATTTTCTATAGCCCAGCTGTAGTGGAGTACATTTTACAGTGATTTCAGTGTGTGCAGCTAAGTTTAGGGGTATTTTGTTAAAATGATGGGTAATAAAACCTCATTTATTTCCCACAAAGCAGTGCCTGATTAAAACAAATCCCAAACATTATATAAAGTCTGTTAGAATATACAGGGGAGAGCTATTTAAGAGAAGTCACGTTAGAAACAGGTTGAATCCTCTAAAAAACATCTAGCTGTTGTATTTCTGCTACATGGTTTAAGTACAATCCAAACAAGTGCAGTCAGTCATATCTTACTTTTTCTGCAGTCTGGTTTTAGGTACAAGATGTAACTGAAATAAACCAAAGTGAGACCCAGAGCATCACTTCAGTGCTGGCAGCTTCCAAGCACAGACAGCTCAACCCTGGCTGCTTGCTCAAATCACCCTCATGTTCGATTTGGACAGTGCTTTCAACCCCGTGAACAAAGGCAACGTGTTTACAGGGTAAGATTTCAAGCCAGCTTTGCTTTAAGAAGATCCCCAAAAAGCTGATTGCAAGGATTGAGGAGAGAAATCGAGATAAAACAAGAAAATTGCTGCTGAGTGGAAAGTGTCCTGGGGAAGGAGGATCCTGAACTGCTCAGCTGTCCTGCAGGTACCTCCAGTTTTAGCTTAACAGGAGAAAAAAAAGTTCTCCTGATTTGATTAATGGCCATTCAGATGATAATGTGTAATGTTGTCCTTGTTGGTAGTCAAATATGGACATCAAAGGCTTGTGCCAGGGGAACTTGCATCCAACAAGCTTTGAGCTCTTCCCTAGAACACCACAGGCAAACAAGTCTCTTCTCTGCTTTTATTGTACAACAGAAGCTCAATTTTAAGCTGTAGAATGATTCTCAGCCAATATGTATTGGGTACTTGATTGCATTTGCTTGGGTTTGTACCAGACTGTTAATCTTACATTCTTTCGTTCTTAAAACAGCTACAAAATATCCAGGCTTTAAACCTAAAGTGGAACAAAACAAGCCTCCATAAATCTGCTTCAGAAGAACAAATGTTGCCAGTGGTGACTGAAACCTCAATTATTTTACCACAGATTGTTTTAGCATAAAGATACGTGTAAGGTACAGCGTTCACAAGCCTGAATTAGCTCTTTTATCTTCCAGGCTTACAAAATACAGAGGTTCCTTCCTTCATTCATAGCAACTGAGTTCAAATAGAAGCTCCAGTACAGCAGCGTGTTGGCTCTGTGGGGTGCTGCAGGGTGTACTGGGGGCTGTATCTGTGCCACCAGTTTAGTGTTCTGTCATCTCAATGTATGGACTTTCTATGTACCATGTTTATACCCCTCTGTTATCTGGGGACAAAACAACAGTGAATGCTCTGTTAATATATGAACAAGTGCTTTGCCCTGACCTAAGTCCAGGTTTGTCTTTCTGTGGCAACTAAAAAATGATTACATATGTTGAGGTTTCACATGATATGTGTTGTATCCATTATTAGGATCTGATGCTACAAGTCACTTCAAGAATAACGTTACTTCAGCTCACTGCTTATGAGCAAGAGCTGTTTCTTTCTACAGGCTTATACAGCAGCTGGTGTAATAGCGCTCGGATGTTTTCTGGGGCCTCAAGCCACGACGTTATACAAGTATTTATGAACAGGCTGCCCAAGGAAGCTGTGGCTGCCCCATCTCTGGCAGTGCTCAAGGCCAGGTTGGAACCAGAGGCTTAGAGCAACTTGTTCTAGTGGAAGGTGTCCCTGCCCGTGGCAGGGGTTGGAGCTGGAGGAGCTTTAAGGTCCTTCCAACACAAACCATTCTGTGAGTCTATGATTCTATAAAATGCCAACAAGAAGTAAGAGGTTTACACCACTTATGAGGTATGAAATAATAACTTCTTGTTCAGATTTTTCTTTGTGAAATGGAGAGCACTGTGTTAAGCATGAATGCTCTCCTGTCTTACCCAGGTGGACTTCACTGCTAACATCAAGAGTGTTGGATTTTGTATGGTTCTATTTCCGAAAGTAATGGCACAATTTCAGACAAATGTGAAAAGGATTAATACAAATCCTCCTTGTTTTGATTTATGATGTATTCAATTCAGACTGCACTCTTGTTTCAGATACACAACAGATGTTTGTGGTTACAATCAGTAAGTGGAACACGCAAGCTGTTGAGGCTAGAGGTAAGATACATTTAAAGATCAGTGAAGAACATTAGAACCATTTGGGTTCTACTATTTTAACAAGACTTTTTTCTGCTAAAAACATACCAGCATGGAGATAGCTGATGGTACTGTCATTTCAACAACCATCTTTAAGTTTCCAAATTAAACCAGGTGAAGGCACTGAATGGTTCTTGGAGCTACTGTTTCAAGCCATCTGTGGCTCATGGCAAAGATCAGCTCATTTGAATTCAATATATTGTTAAAACCATCAGCATTTCCTTAAAAATGAACAAGTCTCAGATTGTAGACCTGAGCTTTCCATCTTGAAAAGGATTTCACTGCTATGGATTTAATACACCTTTGTGGGTTTTGAAGTGCTAGAACTATCCGGAATATGTTCTTTACAGTCAGACAACAGATACTTCTTAGACCAGCAGTTCCCCTACCCATGGCAGGGGGATTGGAACTAGATGATGTTAATGTCCTTTCCAACACAAACCATTCTATGATTCCTAAACTTTCTGGATGAACAAACACTGTTCACCTTTTCATATGTCAGGAATCACTGTCAAATGTAACTGAAAACACTCGCTTGTGAGCTGTGGCAATGGCTTTGAAGCCTGACCTCTGGGAACACCTGCACTAGGCAAGTAAACCCACAGAATTTATGTAAAACATGAGTGTTAGAATGACATCCAGCATTAAAGTATGCAGAGAACAGACGACAGTTTTGGTCAAGCTCCCTCAAAAGATGTGGGTGTTCTGTGTGCATGATTTGGGACTTTACTCTTGCGTGTATGTAGTTTATGTCCTTTACCACAGAGATTTTGGATCCTTCTGGCTCCCAGAGGAGGAGTTGTGTGATCATCTGTACCTTCATTAACTGGGAGGGTGACAGTGATGGGGAGGTTTTAGTTTCCAGCAGCCTGATCTGACTGGTTTTAGGCCAGCACTACTGCTGGAGCCAGGGAGTGACAAACATGTTCACAGAGGGGACTGCTTCAGCGGCCATGCAGCCTTACGCAGTTTTGGTTTACAACCCAGGACAGTTTGATGCTGGAAACCCACCTAGCACACAAGGGAGCTTTCCGAGAGCCCCGAGCCCTTCGCAGGAGGAAGCATGGAGATGCTCCATTGTTCATAAAAACCAGAGATCAACACACCACTGTCCCTCACACAGCCACTGGCCGTGAGTGACTTGTGGTCAGCTCCTGTCCCACATGCTGCTGCCTTCAAGCTGAGCTGATAGAAATCACCCTGTGCAGCTCTTGGTTACTTACACTCCAGCAGCGTTGTCTGTTTGACTGGTGTGGAGCAGCAAGGCAGAAAAGCTGCAGCAAAACACATGCTCTGCCTTTGTGTTTGATTGCAACCCCTATGAAACTGTGGACTTTCCAGGAATTATGTTAGCACTGCTGCATGGTCTTTGTGGATTGCCGGTAAATACCAGCCCAGCAGCACCAAAGCATCTGAATCTTGTTCCCGTTTTCAGTACTTAAGAGTTGTTGAATAGTAACGTGTGTTGCCTTCATACTCTCACATCGTCTTGGAGAAGACAAAATTTAGTTATCACATGAACTGCTCCCTGACAGGGAACCAGCCCTCTGACAGAGGTGTAGCAAAGGCTTCTGACAATAAGAGGGTCTGTGTGTGGGCTAAAACTCACCAGCATTTTACAGTTGGCATCCAACAGTTCTTGCTGGTTTTTAGCTCAGTCCCTCACAACACTACACTGTAGTTATCAGCAAGCTATTAAATTCAAGTTTAAGAAATGAAAAGCAATTCTCAGTGCAAATAAACTGTGAAGTATATTTGAAAAGCAATGGAACAATTGCAAATGATGTTTTATGAGCTTTCTTCTAGCAGTAAGTACCACACTAACAGTATGACATTTGGGACACTGGGAATATTTAAGCTTGATAGTCTAGCCGAAGGACTGCAGTTAGCTTTAATAAGACTATAAAGTCATTATCCTGAGTACCATTTAACATGGTTTCGCTCGACACAAGCTGGAGATGGACAGTACTTTAACGACCCGTGGATCAGCTTCTCTGCCAGTGCACACTGCAGTGCTTCCAGGGACTGAACCTGAGCAGGAATTCTCATAAATGCCCTGGGAGTAGGAAAAAAATGTGTTAATCCGATTAAGTGCAGTGTTGGGCATTTCACTTTCAAATAGTAAAGCCTTACCTTAAACACTGTAAAAATCCAGCAACTGTGATAGTGCCAACTTCGTGTTTCTCTCTCTTTTAAGATGATCTTTTGATGATCTTAAAGGTCTTTTCCAGCCTAGTGGATTCTGATTCTATGATTCTTTCATAGGCTAATTTGATGACATCCTCTACCCAGCAAAATAGCTGGAACTAAAACCACAAAAGCACTTAAACAGCCCAGGGAAGCCCCAAACCACCCTCTACAAAGAGGTTTGAAATGGAATTAGATTATAAACTCTCAGGTTTCTCCTTGCAGAACAGGCATTATGAGACAAGGTGTGACACTGGGCAGCATTCAGCTTGTGGTAGCAAGGACCCTGAGGACTGGTGCTGGCAAAGGGCAGTGAGAGAGTTGTACTGCAGGGGAGGGGACAGTTCGGCGCTGCCCTCCAGTGCTGTGAGGCAGGAGGTTAGCTTTCCTTTGGTGGCATTTTGGTTTCATTAGCTTCAATTCAAACATGCTTCTAAATCATCCACAGAGAGAGTGCAGTAGTGGCTGCGGGTTTGGGAGGCAAGAAGACTGGCAGCAAGGAAGCCCTATGGCCACAAAAGAAGAGCTGAATGTGAGCTCTGCAGAGCTCAGCTCTGTGCAGAGCCTCCTGGAGAAGACAAACATCAAGCACACGACATGACAAAGGCCAAAGAAAGCTGCTTCAGCCTCTGAATTGGATCCTTCTGCTTAAAATACCCCGAACAAGTCAGCAGTTTGGCTCCTGCCTCCCCTTACCCTGCTCCAGGCTCAACAGTAGATTGAATCTGTGCAAGTCATTTTATTTCCTTGCACTCATTTTGGTTCTTGCAATTTGCCTCTTCCCAGTTGCTTTGCCAGTTTGAGCATCCCATCCCCCTGTCCCCTCCCCAAAATACAGCCTCTACTTTGGGGGTAGTTTGCTCCTATAGCTTCTTATAACTTGATTTTTTTTTTTAAGCTAGCCATTGTTTAATTACCACTTTGAAGTCAATTTAGCAGAAAAAAAATCCCTAGTTTAAGGTGGCTTTTTGCATCCCCACCAAGCTATTCAGCAGGGCATTCATCCAGGACACAAAACTGGGCTGAAGCTTTAGGAGTTGAATGGATCACTCCAGTAGAGATTTAATTTCCATGAAATTCCTCCATGAAAATCCACTCACTCCTCTGAGATCTGACAGACAGGCAAAGACCAGCCACTACCTTTGAACCCAGTGATTTTTAAATGCCTCCCACCCCTCTTTGCTCCCATGTAAATATGAATTGGTGAGGCTCAGAGTGCCCTGCTCAATTCTAACCCACTCAGCTCTTCACAGAGTGCAAGGGGGAGGGAAAGCCAAGTCAAGGCCATGACTCCATGATGGCTAAACTTAGGGGGGTTGTGTGAATTAGCCCCAAAGTGATCTGCTGCCAGGGCTGAGGTGTCCCTGCAAGGAGAGTGGCCTGGCAGTGGGAGCACCCATCACCTCGCACGCCTGCAGGGAGACTCTGCACAGAAACCTGCAGCAAGCCACTGCCTTGGCCAGAGAAGGTCCCCAGCAGCTCCAGACACCTGACCTTGTCACTCCGGAGCAGCTCTGGAGTGACCTTCATAGCATCTCTGGACATCTCATCTTGTCGCTCCATAATGGCTCTGGACACCTCACCTTGTCCCTCCATAGCAGCTCTGGACATCTCCCCTTGTCACTCTGTGATGGCTTTGGACACCTCCTTGCTCCAGAGCAGCTCTGGATACCTCATCGCTCCATAACCGCTCCATAACAGCTCCAGGCACCTCGCCCTGACACTCTGTAATGGCTCCAGACACTTTGCTGCTCCAAAACAGATCTGGACACCTCACCTTCTCGCCCCTGCAGCTTGCAGGGATTCCTTCCATGGTGTGCTTTAGAAAACCCAAGCCATTCTATGATTCTGTTTCCTGATATTCCAGTCATTGTCCATTCTCTGTGTACAAATATACAAAATCATACAAGTTTTGCTAGAGAAACAAACTTCTGTAAGAGCTTCAAGGATAACTCAAAATCCTTATCACTTAAAACTACATCAGGACATGAATCAAAACCTCCTGGAGTGAAACATTCAGAGTGCATTATGATCTGAGTTACTCAGGGTTATTTGTTCAGCTTTGTTTCACTGCCCTGTAGCTGCTGAACTGAGGAGATGAAACCCACTTTACTCGCTGTTAAAAATAGAAAAGTAACAAATTTTATCGGGATTTACATTAAAATCCCATAAGAACAACTGCATGAGGTGAAATATATTGACAAGGATGACGGTAAATGTTCGTCTGTTCCCAGAACTGGATAATCTAAGTATAATTCAAATTTTTATAAGTAGTATAAACTAGATGTGAACAAGATTTTGGGCACAGACTTTGTATTTGTGGATGAGAAAAGGTAATAACTAAGTAACTGCAGTAATAATTCAGTTAACGAAAACCAAACCACTGGGCAGTAATGAGTTCAGAGATGCTTTATTATATGTCGAGGTGCTCCAGTATGGTGTGAGTATGCATAAACTGAAATACAAATGCTGCAGAGAGGGTGTCTTCTCCTCTGGTTGCCATATACACTTCTCACTGACATGAGAGGAGGAACAGTGTAAATCGAAGGCAGTTTGAAGTCCTGAATTTCTGTTTTGGTTGACTGAGGATTAATAATCATGAAACCTGTTTTGTGGGATTTTGTTCTTCCTGCTCGAGCAGCTGTGACAGTCGTGCTGTTGTTTCAGCCCAGATTCTGACAAGCAGGTACCTCCATCTTCGAGGTCAGCACTGTGCTGGGGTCAGTGATGAAATCAATCTGGAAAGGAGTCTGAAGTCGTATAGGTGAGGCTCTTATTAATCATAAGAGAATAAGTTGTCCAAGAACAAGACTGACATGCTCTGAGCATGTGTGTAACAGGAACGTGCAGCCTATTCTGTAGTGAGGAGTCATTCAGGGCTGTTAGGAGGCATTTTGTAAGAGCTGAACATTCATGTAACAGGTTAGAAACAAAAATGCAGTTGCATAGAGAAAAAGGGGAAAAGGAAGAAGAGAAGCAAGGGAGGATTAAAGAGAAAAAAAGACAGGAAGAGGAAGAGGGAGGAAAGGAAAGGGAAGGAAAGAGAATGAAAAAGGGAAGGGAAGTTAAAAAGTAAATACTATTATTTACCCATTATAATGCTAAGCTTTGAATCATCCCAACCATGCCTCCCAAAACTCAGCTTCAAACTTTGGAAACATAGAATTTCTGACCACATTTCATAGTAAAAGTATGCTGAGCTCCAATGCAGCAAGTGTAATAAATTAAACATTAACTACTAACACAAAGAGGTGTCAAGCCACTATTCCTGGAGGGCTCCAGGTACTCTGTGCAGCGCAGTCCTCTTCTACTGCAGAGGTAAATTATACGAGTTAAAAGCAACCAATGTGAGTTACAATGACCTTTGTTACTGCCCACATGGAAGCAGCAGCTCTCCAGCCATGTGCTGATGCCCGCAGCTCTGTAACTGCAACAGTTCTGGTCACAATCTCAGTCTCTGGGACTGGCAGCCTGTCCTCTCAGGCTTGCCCTAAAAATGGGCTTTCTCACATGGCATGTATTAGACCTCTGAGCTACACTGTACGTTACTTACATGATTTTTCTTAATGAGGACTAGAGAGCTTTAAGGTCCTTTCCAACCCAAACCGGTCTGTGATTCTGTGATTCTATGATTATGTCATGGAAATGTGTGACACATACTGTGTTTCAGCCTCAGCATTTATTTAGCCAAAGATCTAATGAACACCTTGATAGAATGGAGCACCTCCAGTTTTCATCAAGCAGCGAGTGATTGGTCTATGTTGAGCAAGAGCCAAACCCTACATTCATTGGAATGTGCCTTCCCTCTCACTTCTTGCCGCTTCTTTCCTTGTATTAAATGGGAGCACCAAATGAAGCAGAAATTAACCAGTCTTAGTCCCTAAATGTATTTTTTATTCTGACATTAGCTTCTGTTTGTTTGCTTTATGAGATCCTACTTGAAATAATCCTTCAGGCTGCTGGAGATTCGGGGCTGAGATGGGCACATGGAGATGGTAAGCCAAGTTTAGGAAAACCCTGTGGTCAAACAAGATGAGATGTTTGGTAGCAGCCACTAACTGTTGCTTCTTTAGAAGTTAAATCCTCACTCACTAAATGTCATAGTCACCAACTGCAAAGAGAATTATCTTGCTGTAGAATAAATGAATGTGATCCTTACACTGAACCAGAGAAAATACATTTAGTATTAAGTATCAGTGACTCTGATGCCAATCTATTGGTGGCTTACCAGTCTAGCATAAGATATAGCCAATATTTGAGCAATTCCAGCAGCTGATAGATAAATGGGTTTAATTGAATTCTGATATATTAGAAATACCTTCCATTTCTGAGGTAACAAGATACCTGAACATTAAGAATAAGATACCTTCTGGATGTGGAATACTTCACAGGGTCTGTTCTTTGTGTTTCCAGGTGCCCTCCTTTTGCTCTTAGAAGAATCAGCATCACTCCTGGAGAATACAGGGTTGGGAAATGCACCCTTCTCTTTCTGTAAACAAAATGTCTTTATGTTGTCTTTTCCTAAAACTAAGAAGAAAAAAGAGAAGTCTCTGCCTGCCTAGTGGGAATTTGGCTAGAAAGGGAAGATGGGGACATGCAGCAATCCACTGACAAGTGCCATGAAGCTATTCTGAATTAGACGGTTTCAGGTTTCTCACACATAAGATTGTATTTTTCATTAGGAAGCACTCACTCAGAGATAAAACATTTTTCATGGAACAGTTTACTTTGGTAAATAATAGCAGCTTTGAAGTCTGTGTTCAGCCTTACTCCTAAAGCACAGAGGAGCCTGACACAGCACCACGGGCTCCAGGGCATCAATAAATAAATCAGGTGTCTTCTCCCAGCCTCCAGTATCACTGAGCGACATTCTGCTCTTCCGGCTAGATGCAGCCTTCTGTTTGATCCCCTCCCCACCCCTCTCAGCCCTGTTCCAGCACTTTTCCAGCACTTCATGCACTCTTCTCCAACCAGTAGCTGCTACTGCTCTTGCTGGGACCTTGCAAACGACATTAGGCTCCTTAAATGTGCATGTAGACAGGAGAGCACCATCTGCTTTCTTCTTTTACAGTCCTGACTCTAACCAGGGCAGGATACCATCAAGCCACAAATTCCAACAATTTGGAATTGGGGCTGCATCTCCTCTTAAAGAGCTGTTTTGTATCATACACATACATAAAACCTGAAACTATGATGGGAACGTGCTGTGGGAATGTTCAACGGGTAGACTACTGCAAATAACAAAATGCATTTAGTGTAAGTAATTTTGTTTTCAGGCTGAAGCACAGAGAGTTAAGAAATGTGCTTATTTCTTTCTTGAAAAGTTGTGGGTTTTAAATTTCCTGTCAGAAATTCAGGTTTCATGAGTCTTTTTAAAAAAGTAGAGGGTCCTGAAGAACCATGATTTAGCTGAAAGAGTAGATAATAATTTCTTAGTGTTTCTCAACAAAATTACATGGTGAAGCCCATTTAAAAAAGAAAACTAATTAAACCAATTCTAATTATAGATATTAAAGTAATGCTGGATTGTTGTTGTTTAGTGATCATTTTAGGAGACATTCTGAGATTAATTCTGTGACTTTACGAATATATGTTTATTAATGTTTGGATATTCTGACAGTGTCATTAATGGTATCTTCTCTCTGGAATTGCAATTCTAACTGTAATTAAGCAAAGCATGCAGCTTAGGTTCTGCTACAAAACCCACGCTCCATGCCTTAACCAACTTTCAGGTCCTTTAACTGCCTTTTTATACTGAATTTAGGCGAGGAGGAACAAAAGGATGCACTTTTCACGACCCTGGAACCCTGTGACCACTGGGAAATCAAAAGGGTGGTGACACGAAGGAAAACTATTGTCCACAAAAATAAGCTCTTCAAGGGGCACCAGGAATGCACAATAAAATCCCAGTTTCCTTTGTGCAGCTGTTTGTGCCTATGGCTTGCATCAGCCGAAGCTCAAGAAAAGATCTAAACTAAAAAGGAATCCTGGTTTCTAAGAAAATTCCATATTCTCTAAAAACCACCCCTATGTGAAATAGAATCTTTTAAGAATTCATCATCTCTTTACAAATGAAATATGTAACCCCGAGGTGATGAAAATCCTTCAGCTGCTCTGTGGGAATCGGAGAGGGAGATTTTAAAAGTGATTCCAGCAAATAGGAGCAGATGGGGAAATAAACTGATTTGTCAGGACTGGAGGATTTAGGGAATTTGTTGCTTTCTAACTCCATCGCTGCTAGAACGTAGCAGTGTGTAAGAGCTTAATTGGGGAATCAGCTCTACTTTGACCTGAAAACATTTCAAGTAAAAAGACAAAAAGTAATAGAGTTCTGGTCCTAAATTCTTAATTAAGCAAAGCTGCTATTGAAGCTCGGAGCCCTTTTGCCACTGAAGACTGCGAAACATGAGAAAAAAGCAAATAGAAACTAGAGATAAATAAAATGAAGTGTGAGCCTTGTGTTATAGTCTCTGAAAATAATCTGTTGTGTCAGAAATCGTTGTACAAAATTCAAGCAAGTTATTGTTGTTGAAGTCTTTTTCAAATACTTTTTCTAATTTGACTTGAAATCAGTGAAGAGAAAACAATTCCACTAACTTTAATCATCTTTGTATCAGGGAATTGCCTGGTCATTTGGGCAAAACATTGTCATTACATTTTCCTCTAATAAAATCAGTTCTTAAAACTGTGCTCAGGTAAAATACAGTTCTTTCTTACACTTCTGTGTGTGTGTAAATGTTACTCAGAGATCTGCGAAGTTGAAGTGCTGTGCTAATGGAGCCAGGTCAGACAGTGAGAACAGTCAGAAAAAGCAAACGGGAAATCAACTGATTTTTCTCATTTCTTGTTAGAGACTTTAAAGAAAATTAAGCAAAAGCATATTTGGAGGAAAAAATGTGCAGTTCAGAAAGCTGGAGCTTTAACAGCTACATTTATATCAGGAAAGTGGAGAAGTATTTATTTGGGTTAAGATTATTTTAAATTGTATAATTTAACAAGTAAACTGATTGTGAGAATTTATTTGTGGGGTTGATGCTAACGGTGCTGATAGATTTCATGTTACAACTCTTGGTCACCTCTGCAGAAATATATAAACTAATCACAATTAAACTGTCCCAAAAGCAATCATTTTGAAGTTGCTAATGCATGTGCTGGTTTTGGTTGTAGATTTTACAGTGGGAATAGATGATACGACGCTGCTAAAAGGGATTATGCAAAAGCTGGCCGCAGCAGCAGAACAAAAGCCGCAGCCTAACAAGCGTGCTCACAACTTCGTCAAAAGCCCAAAGCTACAAGCGACCTCTCGAGCCCTGAGGCACCTCATGCAGCTACAACATGCTGGAGATAAACTGTGCTTATTCCTAGGCATGTTTTCGAGCACTCTGTGAAGTGATTTAATATATTTCCTGCAAAGCAGAGAAGAAATTTCTACGGAATTCTCTGTAATCTTGTACTGAAAGGTAAAGTGAAAGGATTGAAGCGCTCTTAAAGGTTGATGTATTTTTTTCACATTTAATCAAAACTTGATGTTACAGAGGGTCAAAAGAAGATTGCAAACACAGAGGGGGAATTTCATGTTAGAATTCATCTTATTCTCACTGAATCTTCAGTTTTCAGAGAGTTTTGTGCTTTCTGGTGAGTACAGAGAGGAACTATTTACCTTCTAAACAGGCAAAGCACGAGGCCACAAGCCAGAGCATCCATCAATGTATTTTAATGCAGCCACTCCTCAGAAGGAATGTGAGAGAATAGGCTCTAACAAAATGAGTAACTCGGAAAGGAAAGGAAAGCTAAACCGAAGTAAACCCAGAAAGGCACACTGTTTTAATGCTTTATATTACAATATCTGTGAGGTACAATCTCTCTGATACATTGAATGTTTAAATTATAGAGGTTCATGTGGAAAATTCTGCTTCAGAATCTGCATTTCACTTTTATATGTGATAAATTAAAAACCACATACCTACTGAGCATACTCTTGTAATTTGCCTTTAAACCTTTCATCTTCCAAATTACACATATTTCTTTTTAAGCAAAACAGCCAAAATCTAGTGCAGGGGCACATGGCAGAAAATATACTTTAAGTCACTGAACAGAGATCTTCTTGCTGCCTTTTTATACAAAATTCTGGGTCCATTCTAACAAAAGGATGCACTTTGCACGACCTTGCGAGCCTGTGACCATTGGGAAATCAAAAGGGTAGTGACACTAAGGAAAACTATTGTCCAGAAAAATAAGCCTCTCCAAGGGGCACCAAGAATCCACAATAAAATCCCTGTTTCCAAGAAAATTCAGGCATTTCCATCAAAAAAGACTGGTAAGATAAATAGAATGTCCTCATAAGCCACAGATCCTTAATAATACAAAATGTCTAAGTCCAGGGTAAACAAAGCCCCAACGAAAACCAACATCTACGAACTCGGGCTTCTCAAGACCTGGGTCATAACCCAGTGCTGTGCCACGAGGTACCACAAAAGCATTTCTGAGCTGAAATGGCACGGACTTGGCTTTGCCTAAAACGTATTTCAGTCAGAGTTTCACTCCTGGGCAGAGCTCAGAAACTCCTCTTGCTGACAGATATGATTTTGGTGTTAAGAATTATTGCTGCCATTCTTTTGAGTGTTTCAGCTTACATGAGAGCACTTGCTGGTCTGGAGGAGACCCCAGCAGGCTGGGTGCTTTCTGGCTGTCAGCCCTTCAATTTTGAGCTTTTTTTTGTTTTATCTCCAAGTTTTTAAATTAATCTATTTTGAAACTTTAAAAGAAAAAGAACAGTAAATTCCTTTTGCTTTACATTTTGTATTTTGCTTTATAATTCTGTATTAAGACTTAATTTTTCAACTCCTTTTCTTGGACCTGATTCTCTCTGGTTTCTTCTAATTTTCGTATCTCCCATTGCATGGGAGAAAAAATAATTGTGGTAGATTCAGTGTAGTATTTTGTGAAAAATAAGTGTGGTGATGAGGGTGAAGTCGTTTGAAGCATGTCTGGGTGGTGGTTGAGTCCTACATGTAGTATTAAACTCCCCTTTTTCGATCTCAGTCCTGTAGGAGGCAAAAGTTAACAAATCTTTCACCATTTGATGTGGCACGAAGGTATTTTTGTGCTGGAATGCCACGTTTTTGCTAGTCAGTACTGGCAAGAACAGATTGATCAGGGGAGTTTATGCGTATCAGTATTTTTAGTTGACATGTACTTTTTAAAGGCTCATCCTGCAAGTATCTACGTGCACGAGTAACTTTACTCACATAAGTAAAGCTCCTTGTGTGTTTAGGTGTTTGCAGAACTGGCTTATATATTTCCATGAAAATCTAAAGAAAATAATGGGTGATTTTTCTGTGAGAGTTAACAAAAGGGCAGATGGAATTGGAGGGCTTGGGAACTAGATGACTTATTTATCCACTCAATTTAGTATAAATTCTTCAGGGTTCCTGCCTCCAAGAATTTCTACCCATTGGCTGTAATTTTAACTTTTACCCTTGCAAGAACTGGTGGGAAACGTTATTAAAGGTACAACATACTGAGTTTTGAGAGCTGAGTCACAATAATCGGAATGTTTTCACTCATTTCTGTGAAGCTGACAATGCTGCCATGTAAACTGCAAATGTGCCTCAGCTGGTTGCATATGGCTCATGTTTAACCAGAAAATAATGAAATGTAATGACCTGCACAGTAACCTCTTTCTTAAACATTAACTTGGTGTCTTGAGAGCGTTGATTTACATGAAAAAATACCTTTCATCCACATCAGTTCCATGTTCCGTTTGGGTTAATGAACTTACGCCGCTGCAGCATTGCTTTTAAAATAGACTTTATAGGTTCATTTATACAGTAGGAGTAACTATGCAAACAGGGGGAAGGGGGTGTCTTCCCAGAACTAACAACTTCTAAGTTCTAGGAAAAGACAAAGACAAAAGGGATGATATTTTGCAGATCTGATGGGGCAGGGACGGGTCTCAGCCCCTCCTGCTCGAAGGCAAAGGGGAGGCAGCAGCGGGCACTGCATCTGCTGCCAGATCGCTGTGGCTCCAAGCCAGTCTTCTCAGCTGTGCAGAGGGGCTTCTGCTGCCGTGCCGGATCCCAGACTGCCACCGGTTTCTGTACTGCCCTCAGGCTCTGGACTGCCATTGGATTCTGGACTGCCACCCTATTCTGGACTGCCCTCAGGTTTGGAACTGCCGTAGGGCTCTGGACTGCCCTCAGGTTCTGGGCTGCCCTCAATCCTGGACTGCCATCAGTCAGGTTCTGGACTGCCATCGGATCCTGGACTGCCATCGCCACAGCAGAGATGCTGCTGCACATCCTCGCTGCAGCAGCCCATAATGACAGCCACTTCCCGGCGCCTGGAGCCCAGGCTGGGGGGTCTTTTCAGCCTCCGGCCACACCCCAAATGTCCTGCGCTCTCCCCCTGTTATTAAAGCGAGCGGGTTTGGGGATACTTGACTTTTCCTCCTCAGTGCTGTACTTCAACCTGCTTGCAGCTTGGGGGCAGAGCCACACTGGCTGCTGCTGGCAGCGGGAAAAGCCGCTTTCTGGAGGTTTTCGCAGCTGGGACAGGATCTGGAGGGGGAATTCCACCCCCTTTCCTCGGTTAGACATTGAGTTACTGCACTCGGAGCAGAAAGGAGCTTCCCTCCTAGAAAGGAAAGTATTTTTGCCCCAGAACTCCACTCTTTGCATCTTTGTGTGTGAACTCTGCTGTGTGCCCATCCTCAGTCTTACTTCCAGGCTGGGCTGGATCTGTGGACTTTATTACTCAAAGCAAGCACGTTTTCCCACTGTGCTGAGGTGTGTTTACCTCCTGTCATGTTTTTCTTCTCCAGCAGAACATTCTGAGCACGGCATAACAGCATCATCCTTTAAGTATGCAGAAGTGTGTTAAACTACTAGTTAATACATTTTTAACTCCTCAGTTGGGACCTGGAGCATGCCCAACACATGCACTGGAAAGAAAGCATTGCCTCGGGATGAGAGGTGAGAGTCTGTGTTATGCCTCCAGCCATAGCTCTGGGTACATACAGCGGGTTTAAGCTGGTTTTATGCCCTTCTCATCCTGAGCTGCTCTGCGGGCTGGAGCAGACATCCTGGTGTTCAGTCTGCCTGAGGTCTCCATGTGTTTTAACTGCCCTGTGAACCCAGCTCTTCCCTGAGCTTCTGAAACGCTGCTGCGAGAGGGAAAACTGCTCTGAGCCAGACCTTCTAGTGCTACCCAGCTCCTGCACAAGTGTTTGGGAGGGAAAGCACTGAAGGGCAACTTTGACAAGCTGCATAATGAAATGCCTCCCCCAAATGGATGTAAAAACTACTTCATGCTTCCCTGCTCCGAGGAGCTCAGCCTAACTGATAGGATTTTGAATTTACCAGCTGCATACACTGGCTTCTGTCTAGGACATCTGCTTCTGTGCAGCTGATGCTCTTGAAGACACGCTGATCATCAGCGCTCCTGAAGCACAACCTGATGCTGCAGAGAAGAGGACCTCAGGGATGCTCTGGGTGCTGGCGGGACCTCACGAAGGACGAGCATCCTGCCAGTTGCAGGTGGGTTATTGAGCCTGCCCCGTGTCTGTGCATGTTTTGTGCATTTAACAGGCAACCTGGGAGCTCCTGCCTGCAACGTGCTCATGTTCCTTTTGCAAAACACAGAAGAATCCTGGTGTTTCCTATCACATGCAACTGTAGGAATTCAGCATTGGGGAAAAGAAGACCAGCTGTTTTTTTGGCTGTGCATGATGTTGTAGGTACAACTACCCATTCCCTGCCTCCTTTTAGAGGCTTCCTGTCAGAAACACCCAGTGTCCCCCAGAGTGTATTACAAACTGGTAACAGGGGAAACATTGATCAACAGGAGAAAGGTAAATATGTTCCTTTACCTGAGAAAGAACACTTGGACACAGAGGAATGTACAGACCATGGGATGCAATGGAAACATGAGGATGAGCTCTGGGTCTCTGGGTCTTCTCATCAGGTCCTTGCATTGAACACTGATAATACCTGCAGGCTGCAGAGAACAACGTGGGCAATACTGTACTGTGTCCTGCAGTAGCAGAGCTCAACAGATGATGAATTTTCCGTGTCACCTGTAGTCAAACAGCAATTTATTGACTCATTTCTAAGATGTCACGTGCTGTAAGAGAAGTGTATTTTGGAGGGAGATGTCTCATCTAGAAATGACTTGAGCATATTCTTAAATTTACACAGTGAAGAAGTTTAATCAAGTCGTTTGTTCCACTGACTTAAAGGGGAAGTGTCCACACAAAGCTTTGTGCAGGACTGGGACCGAAGGCTTCCCTGCCCTTGCATGTGTGGGCTGGGCTGGATAATCAGCAGGATCCCTCATCTCCACATTACCCAGAATGTATCTAAAACATCTGTAGGTTGCCTTTGCAATGTGTTTCGAGGGAAATACTTGTGCTCCACAAGACAGAGCTTTCACAGTTTGCAAGCCTATACACCCTCTTTAAGCTACTCACATAGTTTTAAAGGCTTAAGCACATATTTGGATATGTGGCTTATCCAAAACTTAAGGTTTACACAAAATCTAGGCAGTTCACAACACATTGTGATTGCCAGCTGGGGAGAAAGAAAATTTGGTCAGCAGTGTGACAAAAGGGGAAGTCATGTACTGTTACAAAACCGAAAAGTGTCCTCCCTAATTAGTATGTATGCATGACTTAAAATGTCATGTAGTGTTCACAGATGAGGAAACTTACCAAAACGCCAGTAATATTTGGCAATGGGAGACCTGTCTGTGGGAAGAATGCGGACATTTGGGCTGAAGCAGAGAAGTTGTAACACAACGAAAACCTGATGAGAAAGGCAAATAGCAAAGCACAGAGACTTTAATGAAGTAATTTGGGGCAGGTACAATCCAGGATCGTAGCGAAATGGCAGAGGGATGTGTCGTGTGTCTGAAGGTGTGTCTAACAAGACAGCCTATCTATAGAGAATCTGAAAGAGAAAATACATGTTAATGTGGGAAACATCTCCAATACAGCAGTTCAGCAACATATAGGGCCCTATCCTGTGAACACAACATGGTCATATGGTCAGGCAAGTAGCTGCCTTTTCAATTAGACAACTTACATCCAAAGTTCAGGATTTAACCCACCCCAAAATGGAAAGAAATAGATGAAGGAATCAGGACTGTGAAAGGATGAGTTCATTTAACTTCCCATGATGTGAATGGACGTGGAAGGAACTCACAGGATCAAAACCTCTAGAAACTGCATAAAGGAGCTGCACCAAAATTTCATTTCAGCACACTAGAAAACAACAAAAATCCCAGAGAACTGAAAAGGTTTGGGAAGGTAAAAGCAGAGTTTAGCACATTTACACAGCTCCAAACAATGAACAAGCTACGAGAAAGAGCTTTTGTTCTTGGCATTTTGTTTTAATAAAAATGTTTATAATAAAGTGTCCTTAAAAGACAGATTTGAGATATTAGTGCTATTAGTGTATGGTTATAGATATACAGCACATGTTACATTATTTATCACAGCAATCAATATTGTGATAAAACTATTAAAATCAGCCATGAAGCCCATGCCCTTAGCATACATTCGTTTCTCATTTTCTGTGTGGATTGGTCTTATTTAGGAGAGGGTTTAGTGTGTTTATAAGCATGTTTTGCGGAACAAAAATGAAACGTAACAGCTTATTCGTATCATGAATTTCTATATGAAATAGTTTTATGAATAAAGGAAATAGAAATTACAAGGTGAAAGGCAGTTTCCAATGTTTTACTAGCACAGTGACAAAAAAGTGAAATCTTTTGTAACAAACCCTCTATTATCAGTAATTTTTCATAGGGAATTATGAATACAAAGCAATTATTCAGAAAACTAATCTTGACTTAAATCTTTCACTGACACTGAAGGGAAAATCACATTGTAATCTTCAAGTATTTCTTTTTATTCTGTCATAAGAGAAAATAATTTCCACGGTACATGTTTTTCAGCTGAATGCTTTAAAACAGAGGCAGTTCAGGAGCAGATGACAGGTAACCCAGAGTTCGATGGAAGAGCCAAAGCATGCAGGAGGCAAATGAAGACACATCTTTAAGGAACCCCAAAGATTTACCCAAGCTGTGACTGGGAGCATTCACAGGAGAAGTGATCAGCCTCTGCAGGATCAGAACAACTCTGCAGCTAACGATTAAGGCATTTTCTCTTAAATATTCCTTTGCATTTTGTGTTTCTTTTCAAGATGACCTGATCTCTCTGAACATTTTCTTCCAGGAGCATAACACACGATGTCTGAAAGGCTCCAGACCTGGCTGTAAAACAGGGGTTTGGACACTGATTTCACGCTGCGGTTCTGCAGGCTTAGCAGAAGACTTTCTTAAGACTTCCAACTATTCCCAGAGTTTTGAGAAACAAGTTAGATTTTGCAAATCTGACAGGAATCTCTCCATGCAGCAACCAATGTGCAACGTGGGAGAGTTTGATCTGAAAAAGTAATTCTCTGTCTCACAAAGATAAATCCCTCATAGTTGTGCGTGATTTTAATTCCTTTTATGCATCCGCATAGTCCAGCACAATTCACTGTGCTGAAAAAGGTCAGACAATAGTTCTGATTCCTGAGGGAAATGGGAGTGGAGGAGACAGTCCAGGGCAATCTTGGATACAGTTGTTGGCGTACGAATAAATCAGTAACCAAGAAGAGATAGAACAGAATTATTTGCAGCACTGAAAAGTGCAATGAAGGAAACAGAAACACCTCCTTGGCATGTTCACGTGCACATAATTCCATTACAGATAAAAAATACCCAATTTCTGCATTTCTGGCATAAGAAAAGAGCTATTTAATTTCACAATTATTAGAATTTCACAATTCTAGAAGTGATTATCAGGAAAATCCACTTTTTGGAGTCTCTGTGTGGGGATTGCACCTCCTTTTTAGTCTAACTACCGATGCTCCTAACCTGGAACCAAACCTCCCCACAGCAAGTACCATGTTTTACAAGCACCACCTTACAACCCATAAATCACGTGTGTCCGACCAGGCCGTCACCACACGCAGAACTGCCGCGGGAGGAACTCCTGAGCTCTGCAATGCCCTGGGAGAGATGAAGAAAGGCTCCAGCACTTCTTCCCTCGACCATTCCTTTCCTTAGCAGCTGATGTATTTGTGGACACCCCCCCTGCCCCAGAACTCCCAAGATCCACAAAAATACAAGTCAAAGGTCAGCAGGAGGATGTAAAAATACCATTTAATCTTATCTGTGCCACGCTTCATGTAGACTTATTTCACCATCTGCAGGCTCTCTTTGTTGAAAGACTAATTTATTTCTGAACTGACAGAGAAGAGAGAATCAGTTTGCAGCATGTGTTGAGTAAAAGCTGCTACACTCACACCAACTTTATTTGTCTGTAAGATTCTAACAACACTCACTGTAGAACTTTTTATGTTAAATAATAAAAATACAAAATGACTCATATAAAGAAGAAAGTTTTCTATTACTTGTGTCACATTTAGCGCTTATCTGCTGCGAGCTCTAAAAAGTTTTGTTTCACAGTTAGACATGAAGTTATCTTTTATTTCGGGATGTTTTCTATCCTGTTGTGCATGTACGAGTTACCAAGACTCTTTAGTATTTCTCATTCCTGTGTCAATTCCCTATTCCATTTCTGCAGGGGGATTGATAACAAATTTACACACCCATGCTAAGTTATTCCTTTAAACCTTGAACATTTTGCTCTCTTTTAGCATTTGCACTAAATTGCTGAATTAATGTTGAGCATTTCGCTCTCTTTCAGGCACCTCGGAAAGGCACCAGGAGAAAATTCCTAATCTGAATGTCACTGCATCCTCCATTACACAAACCCTCTCCGCAGCTCCCAGCCAGGAGTCAGTAAATCCCGTATCTACGCCAGGCGTTACAACATGAAGTTTGCAGAGCACAACCCGGCCGCGCATTCCCACCGATAATGAAGAAACAAATTGCAGTTTCTGGAACAAATGCTAAGCGGGGCTGGGACACGGGTCTGCCCGCCGAGAGCCCTCCCGTCCTGCTCCGGGAGCGCTTTGTTTTAGGCCTCACACACACACACGCAACGCGCGCGGGGAGGAAAGTCGGGGAGCTCGGCACAACTCGCCCTTCCAACCTGGCAGGACTTGGCTGGGCAATGTGAAAGAAGAAATTAAACAGTAGTAAATACAGGCGGGACAAAAGCCCTTTTCTCGTTGTGTAACGAACGCAATACTGATAGATTACTCCCCGGTTTCCATGGGGACCTTTTTGTTCTAACTTCAGATACCGATGATTTGGGTAGTCGGGGAGCTCGGCACAACTCGCCCTTCCAACCTGGCAGGACTTGGCTGGGCAATGTGAAAGAAGAAATTAAACAGTAGTAAATACAGGCGGGACAAAAGCCCTTTTCTCGTTGTGTAACGAACGCAATACTGATAGATTACTCCCCGGTTTCCATGGGGACCTTTTTGTTCTAACTTCAGATACCGATGATTTGGGTTAAACGAGGCACCTCATAGGTTTTATTCAGGAACCGAACAGAGCGGACTGGGGGGAAAGTGAGGCAAAACCTCGTTATCGATCGGCTCGGTTATTGCTGTTATTAGTTTTAAGGATGATGACTGCTAATCCCTGCGGAAGGCGCCTGCTCCCAGGGCACAATTA
>NW_009930701.1:0-11802 GCF_000696875.1 Nestor notabilis
CCTGCTGCTCTGAACCTGCACAGAGCAATGGTGAATGTTTACATGTGGGGCACAGTAAAATAAGTGGTGACACCATTCCCTGAACTCAGCTGTCAGCCACAACAACATCTCATGGAACAATTTATGCGTGGTGTTGGGTAAGTTTAACAAAAGACACTTTAGTATCATGATGGTACCTCTGTTACTAAACCTGAAGGTGATGAGGCAATTGAAGCCAGCGCAATGGCAGAGTCCACATTTTCTTGTTATGGTCTTTTTTTGCATGAGTTATTCACTTGATTCAGGGTGAATTAAGATGACACCACTGAGTTGTGGGCACCTGCCATGTGAGGCAGTGCTTCACCACAACTTCACACATGGTTTATGCGAGCATGATCAGGATTTCTGAAGGAGAAGTAACTTCCCCCACTAGCTACAAAGGATTTCAAGGCTGGCTTTCTAAATGTATAAAGGTCAGGTTTACTCTCTATTCTTTATGTCCTTTCATTGGATAGAAAAAAAAGTAATAAAAAAAATCTTGGATTAAGTGCTATAACGAATAAATATTTAAACCAATTGAAATGTCCAGCAAGTGAAAACAAAAAAGTTAGCCTAGGCTGAAAACAAGCCATAGCTAGGTCAGCCCTCTGCTCCTTTCCCACCATATTGCACACTAGTCCTTTTTGAATTGCCCTTTTGTTGTTTCCAAGTCCTTTATTCTTCACCACCATCCCTAGTGTATTTAACCTGATCTGCACATCATGCCTAATTCATCATTGGCTTCATTTGCATTCACCCAGCAAGAGGTCAAACCCTTAGTCTGCTCCTTGGGACAGAAAGTTTTATTTTTCTTTGGCTAGGAGATACATGCACACTTTTTTTTCTTCGAAGAGGTAATAAATAGCCAATAAAACTTTTAAGAGTACTGCATTTAGAGACAAACCCTGACTAATTTGGGCTTTAGGTCAAAATAAAGTACGATAAACCTGAAATATATTGTCAAAACATGTTAATATGATCGTGAGGGGCTTCTCCTTTCGTCATAGTACATCTAGATGGAATTCATGCATGACCCTTGAAAAAAGAGGTTGCCACTTACTATGAGGCTATTCACTAGCCCAAAACACCTACCTAAAAATCATTGTAAGAGCTCAGTTGCTTTCAGAGGAGAGAGGAACTGAGCTGAATAGCAAGCTGCAAGTAAGACCAAATTATGGTCCAAATAACAGAGGGGCACCTCTGAGGGGTGAATGATGTTCTTCGTGCAGCACGTTGCCTGGTGAGTTATATGGTGTAAAAGAGATGTACTCTTGTTTTTAGTTTGTTCTGGGTAAGATAGTCTATAGTCTTGCAGATCTTCGTATGCTTCTGCAACATAAAATTTAATAAAAGTAATAAAAAAAATGTTTGTGTATTACAGAACTTCAGGGGTAGTTTTACATAATAATTCTCAGCACTGTAAATTTGACTGCAAACGTAACACTTTGAACTGATTCCTACTTCAGAACTAAAGGAGAGTGAGGCACATAATAAGTTTATATATAAATACTAGGCCTAGAAATCTTTGCCATTAAAAGGAGCAAAGTGCTGGGAAAGGCTATTTTCTTGTAGGTATATACAACCATGGATTCTCTCCAAAGTCTCTGGATGGTTCCTTTCTTGCACAAAAGAAGAGGAGATTGAAGTGGTTAGAGATCTCACCTAAGAAAATGGAGTTTCATCTCATCTGTGAAATATACAGAATTCAGTCTTAACTCCAGAGAAGTTAGAGGTATTTTGGCCTGCGTATCCCACATCCCAGTGTTAACTGGTCTCTGGCCATGAACCATGAACCACTGAGAAGAGAGAAAACCTGATTAGCCTGTATTTCCAGCAGAGCTCAATGCTGCAGTTGATCCAATACAACTATGGCTAAAGAAAGCCTTGTTTATAACCTATCTCCTGGGACATGGCTTGTTGCATGCAGTGAAAGGGGAAGGAATTTGTGCTGAGGAACATTCCTACCTGAGCCTGCAGGATGAATGAGTAGGATCTAATTATAGACTCATAGAATGGTTAAGGTTGGAAAGGACCTTAAGATCATCTAGTTCCAACCCCCTGCCATGGGCAGGGGCACCTCTCACTAGCCCATTTGTCCCAAGGCTCTGTCCAGCCTGGCCTTGACCACTTCCAGGGATGGAGCATTTACCACTTCTTTGGGCAACCTATTCCAGTACCTCATCACTTCTCACAGTAAAGAACTTCTTTATTATAATTTTCTTTCCTTATTTTTTTTACTTAAAACTCGACCTTTCTATATTTTTCATATAGACAACAACTAAATATTTTTTAGTTGTTTCCT
The DNA here is from genome assembly GCF_000696875.1 of Nestor notabilis. Classification (NCBI taxonomy): domain Eukaryota; kingdom Metazoa; phylum Chordata; class Aves; order Psittaciformes; family Psittacidae; genus Nestor; species Nestor notabilis. The sequence continues at coordinate 2,321 of NW_009930701.1, forward strand.
TGTCTACCTAACTTTTGAATTCTCCATAGTCCACCAGTATTTAAGATGGCAGAAAAGAATAAACAGAAATTAATCAGTAATGTTGGAGACCAAACCACACAGTTAGCAGGTAAACAGAAGTCTGGGAGGACTGCACTGGAGAGACAGTTCAGGTACTGAGATGTTTTACTCAGTGTCTAGTGGCCAATCTACAAATATGTTTTTTCACAGACCTCTAATATTGCCAGCAAGTCACATTTTCTGTGCAGAAAATACAAACCATATTTTCCTGTGCAGAAAATATAGACCCCCTGCGAATGACTTATGTGAGTGAAATGTGTGTGCTTACTCAATCTCCTAGAGGGCAACAGGCAGTCACCACTGGATCCTGCCCAAGCTTTAAACCCAGTTTTCTGAAACTGTCAGACTGAACTGCAGATGTTCAGTGAACTCCAGGATGGCCAGCCAGAGTCATTGTGGCACTACCTGGGCTGCTGTATGTCCACAAACCAAGGAAAATACAAGAAATTACACATGTAGACAAAAATGAATGAATAAAAAATTATCAGGCAATAATGAAAGCATTGGCCATGACATCTCAAAGAGAGGACCCGGTCAGAAGAGCAGTATTACCAAAATCTGAAGCATTCAGAAAGTGCAAATTAGACTTCAACAATTCTCAGTTCAGGTTTAAAATCCTAAAAATCAGCAAAAGCATTCAGATTTTATTTTTTTTTTCTGCTAGGAGTCTCAGAGGATGCAGACAAGTCATGTTTCTTGTCGCTCAAAGCCTCAACCTGGTGTGAACCAGAAACCTTTTTCATTGACAAACAGTGTCCTCTTATCATCTGTGACTTAGTTCCAAGAACCAGAAATTATGAAATACATTAGTCAACTCCAGATTTAGAGTGCTGGAAATGCATCAGCACACAACTGAGGATTCACGATGCTCGCATCAGTTATAAAAGGGAAAATGGGGAAATAGTCTCTAGGCTGGCTGGGAGGGAGTCAGGAGGCAGCTGGCTTTTGGACCTCTGTTTTGTGAGGTCATTTGGGAGTCTCATTTATCACTTTTTGAGATGCTTTATCTAGAGGACAGGAGTTTCTATTTTTACCTGTGCCCCTATCTCCTTTCCTCTGTGTTAGATCCTGGGTACATCCCATATAACATCATGTTACTCTACAGCACTTCAGTAGATCTGAATGTACTTATGCAGCAGTGGAAGTCTCACAAAGTGCTCCCATATTACCTCAAATTATGTTTTCTGTAATGTAGCATGAAAGGAGAGACTTACCCCAAATTATCTTCACTTTTGATAAAACACTTTACAGCTTTCAGAAAGGTGCAGAATAATACAAAATTCACAGACAGTTCAAAATCAGAGGCCATTAATAAGTACCTGTTCTGATTTCCCAGAACAGCTAAGAAAGTAATGGTTCCTCCTAGATATTCAGAGACAAGGGAACTCTCAAGAGACAGAGATTGGCAAATCACTGAAGAAGGAATGGATATGAGCAGGTTAAATTTGAACTATCCACTTACACCTTTGAAACAATAATGATATGGGTCTTGTCTGGGGTCCATCCTAGTGTGGGGATCCAGGATCCAAGCTGACTTGTTTCTGGAGGATGTAGTTTAATACATTTTTTGGTTTTTTTTAGCTATGTGTCACTGACTAATGAAAATATATTGGCACAATACTTGCAGATTATTGTTCCATGTGGCTGTACTTCTTAGCTGGAAATTTGTAAGCAGGTCATGACTGAAAGCAATATGAATGCACTCAGCTATTCAAATATTCAAAATGTATCATGCTATATTTAGTGGAAACAAAGTCTGACAAGATTATGTGTATACTAGGAACCGATAATGAAACATTTCGTTGCATTGGCATTGGCAGTGTCAGCAACAGAGAAATTATAAACCTTAAATATTTATATAGTAAAATGAAATGCAGCTATTAATGCTTCCAAAAGCATGCACTGCAGTGCTATAGATAGACATGAAGAATAGAGTTTTGGAATATCTCTCACAGGCCGATTTATCATTTTTACAGAATAGCTCCATGTCTGTAGAAGCACAGTTTTAAGGACATTAGAAAAAGAGTTGCAAAGAACCAACAAGGTCTGAACACAAAAAATGGATCTTCCTGAGGGCTTAAATACACAACGGAAAAGATGAATGTTATAAGTAATCCATTTGGATTGCTGATTTATTTATGTTGATTTAAACACAGCAAGTACGCATATTTATTTAAAATGCTATGGGACCCAACAGAACAGTCCTTCAGAAGATTATATACTTACATTCTTTGTATTAGTTTTATTCTTGGAAAACCTGCCACTTCAATGTTAATTAACTTTGGTGTGAGAAGACTGAGTGATAAACAGAACAACCCTTAAACATAGAGTTAATAGTACTTAGTCCCAGTTAGCTTTTTATTGCAATTTCTGGAAGAAATCCTGAAGTCCTGCATAGAGTATGAAAAAGGAACCCTGGGAGGATTTGGGATCTGGGCCCATTGTGCCATTTCATTCAGCAGCCTAATGGAGCAAAGTTTCCTAGTGCAGTCCCAACTTCATCAACAGCGATAAACGCAAGGACTACAGGAGGGCTGGGATTTCACTTTACATATTCCCAAAATGCGATAAAACTATGCTGATTTCTGCCCAGTGATGAGAAATACTTGCTTTTTTGAAACCCCAAAGTTAATAATCTAAAGCCCTGGAAAACTATGTGTATCAATTTGGATTGTTTTCAGGTGTCTTGTCAGAGCTACTGGTATAAAATTATAGTATTTTTGAGAGACAAGAAGGGATAAGGAGATGGTGTAGAGCACTGGGTTTCAACTCCCACTCCCTGGACTAAATTTTTAGTTTTTGTTGCTTAATGTAAAATCACTTGAACCACATGAAAGGATGAACTGGAAAAATGCCTCCTCCCTTCTAAATGAGTCTGCCAGTAATGGCCACAGCAGTGTAAATCAGACTAATTGTCAACTTGGGCTGGTTTTCTCTTCACTTACCCTGCACAAACTAGTACCAGGAAAACATCCAGCTGAGACTTGACCCAACAAAATGAAGCAGCGTTCAGTCTGAGGCCAGAAGAGATCCCCAAACCTCTCACCACCCAAGTGGATGAACGTCAGTGTCAGCTCAGACAAGGAAGGATTTGAGTTCCACTGCAGTACACTCAGGTTACATCAGCTTAAATTTCTGGGGAAGCACAGACCTGGTGCTCACAAAGCTATGATGCAGCTTTTAGTGTTTGTTTCCTCCCTGGCTCAGCTTCAGCAAAAGCATCCATGTGGTAATGAGGATGAACATTAGAATCTAATCCTTTGGTATGAACAATGTATGCAAAATACTCCCCACCTCCTCCATTACCTTATCTCTTTACTCTGAAAAAGCATTGACAAAAGAAGAGGACATCTTGTGCAAGTTTTCTTCTCAGTTATTTTCCATTTCGTATGTTTGATAAAATTAATCTTTTCCCACTGCATTTCGTCATGACTAGGGAAGAATGACTCTAGCATGCTGCAAACAGGCAATGCACTCACATGCATGGTCCTGAGACTGTCCAGGTTCTGAGTCTCCATGCAGGCAGAAAGGAAGGACACCATTTGATCCATTGATTTTAAGACAAGCATGTTCTATGCTTAAAACCACAGTCCTGTTTTTGGTTTCTGAGCTATCATCCATTAGAAAATGGATTGATACCATGCTGTATGTCTCATACACTATCAAACAGCTTCTGGGACCTATGTATATGCAATGATCCTTATGTCTTCAAAGTTTTAGCCAGGCCTAGAAGTTTATTTCCAAGTGAAGAGACTTGTATTAAACTTCACAACCTTTGAGCAGAATTTAGTCTGTCATTAAATCCCTGTCCTTTATTCAACAGTCAGCTCCCAAACTTGAAAAGAATACGGACTTTTTTTCTTATACAGGTATGGAAATGCTAATGTTAAACATAGTCCCTGTGACATTACATGCAAACATTAGTTCAGGTTAATAAAACTGTATAGTGCCCAAATTGCATATTTTGCTTCTTATCTTACAAATAATGTGGCAGCTTGGTTTGGTTTATCTCGGTGGATGATAGCCATTTACAATTCTGAGTGTGGATATTCCTTAGAAGATGAAAGAGCTGTTCTGTGTTTCTTCCTCAAAGTTGCCATGCAGCAAGGGAAATATCATAGTAATAAAGAATTTGAAATAGGACTTGAAATATAGTTCTAGAAAATTTGGCTGATTCCAAATTTTAGGCTTAACTATACCTTAGCTTTCATATTTGAACCCAGTTTATAGATAATTTTGCAGCCTGTATCATCTCTGCTGTCTACTTGTACAATCCATTTGATCCACTTGATTAAACTAAACATCAAGCAGAGAAATCTAAGGGATTCAGATGACTTTATGCTGAGAAAATACCATAGTACGTAAACTGAAAAGTAGCAGTAATTGTTACTATTGCACAAAGGTCTTAAGTCTTGACGTCTAACTTCAATAAAAGAGAAGCTCAGATAAAAAGGAACAATATATTTGCATTATGCACATCTGAATGACTCTATAGGAAATACTGTGGTAGAACTGGTCATGAATACTTTAGTGCCTTTTGTGAATTTGCAGTCAAATATCTGTTCCATTTAAGAAAAATCTTTCTTGGTTGAACGTGACTCGGCAGGTTTGCCTGATCCTGGGTTGGGGTTTCCTTTTTGCCATTAAAGTGAAATACTAAATTACCATTTACAGGGAAATTTGCAGCCATTTCCAGAGCTCAGGGAACTAGCTATCTGCACTCTCAAAGATCTGAGTGTTTCAAATACAAAGAGTGTCAGCAACAGCATTTAACCCTACTACCTAATGGCCAGTGATTAGAGGAAGTGGAAGGATATTTTGCACCCTGTGTTTCGTATCACAGCTAAATCCAGCATGAATATTCATGCATATTTTAAGACCTGCCATCATTCTGTAGAGAATTTAGATTTTATAAAGTAATGGTTCATTGCAATAAAAGCTGTGGTATTTCATGTCAGATGTTGTCTTTCTCCAGAGCTCTTTTTTTTTCTTAGAGGGGTTGGACACAAACAAACTCTTGTTCAGAGGGGATCAGGGCATTTTGAAAGGAAAAAAAAAAAGGATAAGAATAAAGTCCAAGGCAATATTTATTCTGACAGGATAGTTCAAAATAGTACTGCATATATGTATATGCAAAAGCAAATAATATTTGTTTATTCTTTACTGTGATAACGAAAATTAATAGATTATTAATGTATTGTTCACCAATCAGAGGAAAAAAATAGTAATCCATATAAAAAGATAAGGAGAGTTTTATACGTCAATTTACTATACAGTGTCACAACTCTGACAGGCATAATGAATTTTGGTTTACTGCCCAATGCCATGGATAACCACACCAAAAAAAGAGCAAGGAACACAAAACTTGAGATTAATTTTCATTATTCTCCTGATATTTTATAATTGTATCCATCTTATGACACACCTCTCACATTTCTCTTTACTGTTAAAGAGATGAGCTCCTTCTCTCTAGTTTTATAAGGATTAAAAGTATTCTCATTACCTGGTATTGGTAGCTTTATTGTGGCATTCCAACATTTACAGCATGTGATGTCTATAATTTTATGTTATACAAAGGACAGTCATTTTTTATTTTTCTGAGCTTGTTTAGAAAACATGATACTTTAGCACAATTTTGGTGCAATCAATGGAGAGAGAGAAAACATACAAACAGCAATGCTTGTCTAAGAAGTTGAACAGACGTCTACCCGGTTTCAGCTAGGATAGAGTTAATTTTCTTCCTAGTAGCTGGTATGGTGCTATGGTTTGGATTTAGTATAAGAACAATATTGATATACATTGACAGTTTAGTTGTTGCTAAGTAGTGCTTCCTCTAAGTCCAAGGACTTTTCAGTTTCCCATGTTCTGCCAGGAAGGAAGGGCACAAGAAGCTAGAAGGGAGCAGAGACAGGACACCTGACCCAAACTAGCTGAAGGGTCCATGCCACAGGAAATATATAAAATGGTGAGAGTTGGCTGAGAGCCACTGGTCACTGCTTGGGGATGGGATGGGCATCAGTCAGTGGGTGGTGAGCACCTGGAGCATGCATCACTTGTTTTTCTTCGGTTTTATGGCTCTCTCTTTTTGGTTATCTATCTATCTGTCTGTCTGTCTGTCTCTCATTATTGTTATTTTTATTGTTATTATTATTTCTGCTACTATTATCATGGTTGTTTTTGTTGTTATATTTTATCAGGAGGGTCAGGAATGTGAGTGTGCAGCTGTGTGGTATGTAGTTGTCACACCTGTAGTAGTTAAACCACACCACCTGCATGGCAATGACACTGAAGCACTTCTTTGCCATAATGCAAAGTGCTTTTCCTCAGGGAGTGATTTCAGTTCCATACAGAGATTTTCTCAACTGTTGCTTACTAGGATGGCTGTCTTAAGCTTTCTTGCAGGATATGAATATAATAACACTCCACAAACACAAAAAATCCTTCAAATACAGAGTAATATTTCCTAGAGCTCTTGAGTGACTGTGGAACATTTTAAACTGGCTTAGACACTTTAAGCTACATTTTTAATGTCATTTATGGAGCTCTGTGACAGCTCTTAGTCAAATTTTTCGACAACGATCTGCTGCATTCACTGTTCCAGCTCCCATTGCTTCTGCTTCCAACACATACGTTTGCTTTCCTTAACCAGCACTAGCCAGGGCAGTTTTCTCAGCCCTCATTTTTCTAACCAAATGTAACAAAGCTGACAATGAGCAATAAGCATGTACATAACATCAGATTTCAAATCCATTATAAGCACAGCTTTTCTAACTGAGCCTTTTACCAATAGTCTAAGAGCTCTTCAGGGCCATTGCCTGTGCATCCTCTGGAGATGTCCTCCCCTGCTTCTGTCAAGCAGAGACAGAGCCATTTGTGCCGCAGTTCCACAAACCACACTCATCTCCAACAAGAAAATAGTAATGGCTTCGATCTCTTTACCCCCTTCCAAAATTCTTTTGTCAACACCTCTTTGCTCAACAATCATGAGAGGTAGCAAAGAAAGTGCCAAGGAACCATTCTGGGTTAGCGCAGTAGCTTTTAAGCATGGATTGCTATTAGAGGCTTTGTCTCATTTTTTTAACAATGCAAGGTTTCAGAGCAAACTGGTGAATTCTATGTCACTTTCGATAAATCCATGCCACATCCTCCTTGGGTTTTCCTCTATATACTTGTCTCTTGGGTGTCCAGCATGAGAGCATGTTTGGTGGCGTACAAACACAAGCACATTTTACTCTTGGTTGGTTTGCAAAGGAGCAGGGCAGAGACAGATAAAAAATGATCAGCCCAGATTGTACTATGAATGAACCTTACATTTCAAATATGTACACCAGCTCATGTATACTTTGAACACACAGGAGAACACAAAGAGATCGTCTAAGTCTCTGAAGTTAATTTGGCTTATTTCTATTTATTTCCTTATAATCTTCTATCACTGAAACTCATTACAATTCAATAAGGACCACTTCTTTCTGCTTGATCATGTTATTCCTCCTCTTTCTGCCAATAGAATTCTGTAAAGAAAGCTGTTAATGCAAGGTTCATCTAAAAAAGACAAATAAGACCTTTCAGAGTTAGCACTTTTATTTTGCTCCTGTTAAAAGGGCTTAGGTAATTTTCATTCTTTCTCTCTCCTTGAAACCTCAAAATAGCTTTCACTAGTACTTCCTTATGATTCATATAATTCAGAAATTGGTTATTGTTTGCTGTAATACTTCAGTTAAAATAATTTCTGCCTACTGAAGAAGAAAGAGGCTGGGTACAGATAGAAATCTGCAGATATGCAGGCATACACTTCTATGAGATAATATTTTCATTTACAGAGTTTACATTTTCATCACTGTTGTTAGTTAATGAATCACTTGGAACCCTGTCATACTTTGCTTGAATCAATATCGTTGTTGCAAATATCCACCTGCTAATTCAGCCAGTAATTTTCAGTGGATGCATTGTTCATGACTGATATGCTCTGCATGCTGAGGCTAGTTATCTATGTTAAATGCAGTGGTTTCCTTTTTATGAGTAAAAGATCAATATGTTTTAAAACAGAACAGTAAACAATAATGAACTTCAGGTATCAGATTTGGATCAATATCTGCAATTTGGTAAATTAGACAACTGAGACATACTTACCAGCCCATGACAGTACAAATATTTGTGATTAATAGTTTAAGCCTTTTTAGTTAGAGTTGGGGTCTTATTCATGTGGATATATGGGGCCACAGCATTGGTGGATAAGGGAAGAATGACTGATACCATCTACCTGGACTCGTGCAAAGCATCTGACTCTGTCCCTCATGACATCCTTGCCTCTAAAATGAAGAGACATGGATTTGATGGATGGACCACCCAGCAGATAAGGAATTAGCTGGATGGTCATACTCAAAGACTTGCGGTCAACAGCTTGATGTCAAAGCAGAGAACAGTGATGAGCAGTATTCCTCAGGGGTCAGTTCAACATCTTTGATAGCTACATGAACAGTAGAAATGAGTGCACCCTCAGCAAGTTTGATGACCACACCAAGCTGTGTGGTGCAGTCAACATGCTGGAGGGAAAGGCTGCCATCCAGAGGGACCTTGACAGGCTTGAGAGGTGGGCCAGTGTGAACCTCATGATGTTCAACAAGGCCACATGCAAAGTCCTTCACCTGGTTTGGGCAATCCCAAGCACAGATACAGGCTGGGCAGAGACTGCATTGAGAGCAGCCCTAAGGAGAAAGACCTGGGGGTGTTGGCTGACAAAACACCTAGCATGAGCCGGCAGCATGCGCTTGCAGCCCGGAAAGCCAACCATATCCTGGGCTGAATCAAAAGAAGTGTGACCAGCAGGTCAAAGGAGGTGATTCTCTCCCTCTACTCTTGTGAGACCCCACATGGACTACTGTGTTCAGCTCTGGGGCCATCAATGCAAGACATGGACCTGTACAAATGAGTCTAGAGGAGGACCATAAAGATGATGAGGGAGCTGGAGCACCTCTCCTATAAAGATAGGCTGAGAGAGTTGGGGTTTTTCAGCCTGGATAAGAGAAGGCTCCAGGGAGACCTCAGAGCTGCCTTCTAGTACCTAAAGGGGCCTACAAGAAATCTGGAGAGGGACTCTCGACAAGGGCATGTAGTGACAGGAAAAGGGAGAATGGCTTTAAAAGAGGGTAGATTTACATTAGATACTAGGAAGAAGCTCTTTACCATGAGGGTGGCAAGTCACTGGTACAGGTTCCCCAGAGAAGCTGTGGCTGCCCCATTCCTGGAACTGTTCAAGGCCAGGTTGGACTGGGTTCAAGGAACCTGGTCTAGTGGAAGTTATCCCTTCTTATGACAGGGGGGTTGGAACTTTCTTTTAGGTCCTTTCCAACCCTAACCTTCTATGATTCAGTGATGTGCAGACATTAATTCTTTCCTAGAGGGCAGGGGGGCCCAAGACTGCT
>NW_009930702.1:0-21842 GCF_000696875.1 Nestor notabilis
ATGACTGCTATAGCTGAACCCAGGACATCAATTTGGAGACAAGGATGTTGTGTGGAACAGTGTCGAACGCTTTGCACAAGTCCAGCTAGATGATGTCAACTGCTCTTCTGCTTTCCATCAGTTCTGTAGCCCCATCATAGAAGTCCACCAAATTGATCAGGCAGGAGGATGAGGAGAAATCACTAGCTTATGTCAGTAGTGTTACCAAACTAATTAAGCTGGTGTAAGCATTTATCTACTGCGCATGATTCAAAGACTTCCAGAACAAAAGTTCAAGGAATGGCCAAGTGATGAAGATTGTTGGAAGAAGTAAAACAACCACTAAAGACCACTACCATGTTTTTATGTGCATGCGAAAATAGGTGTGGAATTACATGAAATGATTCTTGGTCACCTAATGAATATGTATGACATTTATTGGAAATGTAATGAATATGTATGTGAAGCAACAATATAATCACAGTCTGTTTGATGCTTAAACGAGGCACACATTAGGAGGAGATATCCCTGTGTCTCCCAGTGCTGCCATAAAGAATACTTGCTTGTCAACTTAAACTTCGTTGGTGAGTTCTTAACGAGTACTCTGAATCAGTTCTGAGATCCTGTGACAATCATGTTGTGAAATAAATCCCAGTTAAGGCAAAGGAAAGAAGAAAGAAACAGGCAGAACAGTATTTGATGGAAACTTTCCTGTCATTATCACTTCAATTTCTGTACAATTCCATTGCCTGTACAAATTAAATCTGCATGTACTTGAGACAGCATTTTATTCTCTTCTTACCCAATGTGTTTCAAAAGTACTTCTTGAGATTTCCCATTCCACTGTGCAGAATCCTATCATATATTTACAGACGTTTCTTTTCCCATCTTCCTTTTATTCTACAAAATTAGTATGTGTTCAGACTATCCAAAACAAATATTTTTTACTCAGAATTAAAAAATCAAATTCTTTGGACTATTCTTACAAAGTATTATTAAAGTCCAGACATGTAAATGATTTTTGTGTTACAAACAGTACTGAAAAGTGACTTTTTTTATTTCACCACCTTTGTCCCATGTGTCCCACCCATTCCAGAAGCAGTTTCAAATCTACTCCAACTCACATATAAGGTTACTAGAAGCATATTCCGAAAAAGTGCAGCATGATCTCTTGGGGCCAAATGCACTTTCTCTGATAGAAGATGTAATTTTATTAAAAAGAGAGAGAACACATTCACTTAGAGATGAGAAGAATTCAGGATTAAGGTGTTCAGGTCAAGTTTCTAAAAGCTTTTATTGGCAAAATGTTTCTTAGAACCATTTTTAACGTTACTTGAGCACATAGTTATCTGTATCTCATTGAAAATTAATGGAAACTGAGAGTCAAAGGACAACAATTGAACTGCAAATAGCACTTACTTGAATTTCAAAAGTTTTACCTTGATGCTTCATCTGTCATTTTAAAAGTGAGTTTAGAGATTATAGGGGATCTTGTTGATTATCAAAGTTAAGCACAGTGAATCTTTAAAAAAGGGGTAATTATTCCCTCTCTGATTAAGTACTATAATGTTCTCAGTATTTAACAGGGTCTATGAAAAAAATAGAGTTTAAGCCAGTTTAGCATCATATCACAACACAATATCAACTGTCTAATTTCTTAACAATGCTATTACTTTTAACAAATTCTGTTTTATTCTTTTTCTTATTCTCTAGGTTTATAGCTTACCTTTTCCTATGAGAGGCATTTTTTTTTTTGAGAGTGACATTGATGTCATCAAATTATGCTTCACTGGAATACATAATGATTCAACTCTAAGATTAGACTTGAAAAATATTCCATTTCAAGATTTATATTATTCTCATAGTACTAATGGAAGACTACAGTAGGGAAAAAGTTTATGTGCACTTACACTTTTGTTTTCTCAAATGCTGGATTTCAAAATGAAATTATTAAATGCTACCAAACAACATAAATATTTCATGAAAATGGACCACCTCTTGGAGATGTGTACATGCTTTGGGGAAATCACAACTGAATAAAGCATACACATTAAATTCCAGACATATGCTAATAACATCCCAATCAACTCAATCACTCAGTTCACTCAAAGCAGAGATAAAAAGATGTTACAAACAAGATAGATGTGTTGAAAACCTTGTTTCTCAGACACACCATATGCAAAGAAGCTGGTTTTTTGAAAAACATGCCACAAAAACAAGTCGTCCTTGCCTACAAGTTTCACAAATGGCGACATGCACACACCCCCATTCATATTCATTGCTACCGTTGCAACAGATGATTTCCAGATTCTGTTTGTTTCTGTGTAACATTTAAGGAAAAGGGTGTCTTTAGTACCTATGTGCATATGAGGGCAAGTACTGCACACTTGCTTCTAGAGTGGTGATAAGTTTTCAAAGCCCTGACTTACGTATCTCTGTTAGAAAGTCTTTGACTCTTGACAGAATACTGTTCCATGTAGGCATTGCCTTGATTTTCAAGACAGTATTGTCTTTGATAGCATACTGCTTTTCTGATGATGCAAATCATTGCAACTGAATTTAAAGCTACCAATATTGCTGTCACTGTGGAAGATCTTCCACAAGCTCCTAGTTATTTTCAGAAAATTGTTTTTCAAAAGAGGAGGGCAATAAGTAATAACTTGAATGGATTCTTATTAAAAAGTATTCAAATCTGTGAACATGCACTGGGTGAGACTGTAAACTCTGTAACAGTTGTAGCTAAATGCATAACTACAGTTGAACTTTACTGACCTATCAGACATTGTTACATGTTCACCAAATTGCTATTGACTAATTTAATGTCTGTAGTGGTCAGACAGATTGATTAAATTTATGGACGTTTTGGCTGTTGTTTTGCTATGAGTCTAACTCAGCATAATTTTTTAGCATGTCATTCTTATTTTATTATAGCGTAATTTCAGTCTTCAGAGCTTATGCAGGATATATATTAAACTGTGAATGTAAAAAGTTATGAGGAAAATGTGCATATGAAAAAATATTTACACAGATTATTTAAAGTTTTGATAATTTTTGTACAAGTCATTTTTCTAGGGTCCTGTTTCTCCCATTTGTATTAGCAAACTTTGCCTTCATATCCTCCCCTTCCATTATACTTTACTGATTAGGATTGTCCCTCAGTGCATGGTTCTTCAAAAAATTAAGATTTTTTGAATACAGAGATTTATTAAATAGAAAAATACAAGTAGTTCTTTGCATTTATTACTAAGCTAACCCAAGTAGTCTATTTGCTATTTATTTCATACAGAAGAGAAGACAATTTTCCTGATAAATCAAAGGGGAAAGATGATCAGTCTCCTGGAAATAGCTAAAACATGCTAGTTTTTTTTCCCTAAAATAATCAGTAATGGCTACTGATGTGTTTTCCATTCACAGTGGGCAGACATGTACTTACAGGTCAGATTACTGCTATTTTAGATCAAATGAAACAACAAAGAAAGAATGAATAAATTTGTAAGCAAAATGCTTCCGAGAGTACTTGGGCAGAGTGTCTTTGTGTAATTGTGTGAGTATTAACAGTGAAAATAAACTTTTTTTTTTCACTTTTTTTTTGACAAATTGCTGTGTCTTCCTTTATCCATCTATCTATTTATTTATATATTTCACTGGTGGCATTACTCTGCTTTTTATCAAGTTGTCTTAGAGAGGGAAGAAAAGGAAACAGAGGGAGAGTAGATAGTAATATTTCAATAAAAATGCCCTGAAATATCCCTCCAGTCTTGGATATTTATCTAAAAGGAAGCTTCAATTCAAACACTAAAACTAAAGAAAAATATATAAACTAACATACATCAGAAAAAAAAATCTAATAATTTCCAGTATGTTATAAGGGAAACCAAGCCTCTATCATTAATAAACTCAGTCTTCCTTGGTAAAGAAATACAATAAAAGTCAAAAAAAAGACTATTAACTGATGGCAGGTAACTAAAAGTTATTTTATTTCTTTCATTAGATTTAAAAGAAAAAATGGCATGACATCTACACAAAGAATCTGGGCATTCTGACACTTAACTGAATTTACAATACAGCGATGCTCACAGTGAAATTACCAGAGATGAAAATAGTTTCTGCAAAATAAAAGTTTTTAAATGCAGGCTTAGAGGAGGGGTGCTTGGCAGATAGCATATGACAGACTCCTCCTCAAAAGTCAGATGGAGACATGAATAAAGAAGAGCAAAGGAATAACGTAGGTAGGTTGTAGAGAACATTTGGATTGTGACAGTCACAGAAAGATATGAAAGCAGACATATAAACCATGTGAAAATTTTAAGTATGAGGATGTCCTAGAATCCCAAATGCATTACATTGGGGAACAGTCATCCATGATGAGAATTTTAGGAGGAATAATGGAGCTAAAAGAAAGCTAAAAGAGAGATTATGCAGCATTTTTCAAACAGAAATTGATGCTTCCTCAAGGAGAGGAGTGAGTCAGCCTTAACATGGTTTTTAATCCATTCTACAACTGGCATAGAGATTTAAACCTTAAATTGCATTCAGCTGAGGTTAGAAGCAACTTGGCGTAACATATATGCTAGTTCACCATGTGGAAGAATATTCCATCAGAATTAACAAGCAAACTCTTGCCTGTTTCCCTTGGCTATTTTACTTAGAGGTCTCATCTATTTCAAAATATGCAGAAGAACCCATGGGTAAAACTACACATTACTGAACACTTGCTTTTTAATGTTCTGATTTCCTATTTTACTCTGCACTGTGAAGAATTCCAATTACTTGTGACCTCAAGTGCACCCTCAGAATTTATCAACATCAGAGAACTGAACTGTGGCCTTTGGAATGGGTCTTGGATCCTCAGTATATAGCTGTGCTACATTATATGATTCAAGATCAGCGCTGTGATAGGTTACATGATATTTCGTCTGACTGTTTTATGAGACTTCTCCATAAAGTAATCCTCAGGGATTATTTCGTCATCTGAATTACACTGCCACATCATCTCTACGCAGTTTTGGTCATCACAGTTGTTCTAATTATATATTTTTTTAATGTGATGCAGATTCACCAAATCCTATTGCAAGTACGTGTCACAATTTATATTTTTGAAGGCATAGATCAGCAGTGAAGCAAATATGATGTTAAAGTGTCCAGCTAATAGATTGCCCTATATAAGTGTACTTGTAACAGCAGGCTTATTTTATAAGTATCCTTGACTGAGGACATACGTGTTTTGGATTTGAAGATGTTGATGACTTTTTGGGCAGCTAAATTTACATAGATCATAAAAATTTACATAAGATCATCCTATTTACATAAGATCATCATTATATGCAGACCATCTCCACCCATGGAGTCAAAGCTCCCATAAGCCACAAAGTTTCTATCAAATTTTGATTCTACTCATGACATTTTTCCTAGATTTGCTATTCAAAAAATTTTGTCTCACTTTTACTGTATCCAGAAAGGAAGACTGATTGATTTTCCGCTCTGGTCTCTGTAACTTCATCAGTCAAACAGATCAGAATAACTTCTTTCAGTAAAGGAATTCCCTGATGATTATCATATGATGACTGATTTTATTTCTCTGCTCGGAGATAGAAACCAGTAACATCTTTCAAATCTTTCCCCTAGCTTTTCGAGTAAAGAGTATCAAGTTTTCTTACCAGATTGTGCAAATCACGTGCTTTGACATTTGCTATTTATTTGTTAGCTTTCGCATCTGCAGAGGTACTCAGTGATCTTGAAAACTGATCAGTTATCAGAAACAGTTTATAATTATCTTGCACTCACTGTATACCAAATGACCATTGTGTTTATTATGTTAATGACTGACCCATTTACCAGAATCATTGTGTGACAGTTAGTAGAAGCAACTTAATGACATCATAGCAAGAATTTGACTTACTGACTACTTTCAATTCATCAGAAATAAATCTAAAGGTTTTCTTGTCAGCAACAGCTGAAAGTTGGAGCTTTTCAGATGCATATTTTACCAGTTTTCTTTCCCAGAATTTGATTGCACATTATTTGGAATAAAGATATTTTGCTTCCCCTGCAGACAAGTTGTATTTCGTTTGCTTAGATTGCTTGTTTAAGCTTTCCCAATACTGGACAGACAATCTTAAGACTGGGTGGTAACTACGAATTTTCTGTGCAAAGGTGCAGCTATTGACACTGTTTCTGCAAAGAGTTACATACAGATTAACTTTTAAACAATTTGAGCAGTCCCATTGCCAGTTTCAGTTGTACCTAGATCTTTATGGTAGTAATTGAAGCCATTTTTTAATAGATATTTCCACTATTGATGGAGGTGAAAAGGTGAGGCAGGGGAACAAGGTCACTAGAGCTTCCCAATAGCTATATATATTTAAAATTAAAATAATCCAAACATCATCTTAAATTTATATCACTGCATGAATATTTTCTGTTTATTTTCAAATCCACTCTTGAATAATTTCAATCATCTTTAGGGCAAAGAGGCAAAAAGAATCATACATTCAAGTTCCTTCTTCAAATACGGTATAGCTCAAACCTAACACTAAGGATTTGTTGCAGTGTGTGTGGAAATAATGTAAAGTGATATACTTTAAAAAGTATTTTATTTTAATGAAGGCTGTATTTATTACCAAACTTTCTCTGACTTGCATGACTTGCTGTGCATCTTAATTTTAAAGGGAAATCAAGTCCTGAGGCATAATCTTGAGCAAGAAGCTCCAGGAGGCTGTGACTGGTGGGCACATCTTTGAACCATAATCCCTTCCTTGCATCTTTCTTCTTGCCGAGAGAGGGACCTTGAGGATCTGTAACATCATGCTACCTATCCAAATATCAGCTATGCAACGGACAAATGGAAGCAAATTAAGCAGTGGATGATTGTTTATTCTTACATGCCTGATATAATTCTCTGGTCACCCTAAGATCTCTCTCTGCTATATGTTGTGCGTTATTGAAACAGCTATTGTATTTCACCAGGTGAACAGTAAATTATGCCTTACTGCTTTTCTCTGTATTTTTTATTTTTGTTTTCCTCCAGGCAAGGAATATACAATTAACATTTCCTGGTATTTGGACTCAATTTCAACATGTAACTTCCTTAAAATATAGGCTTTTGCTATCAGGACTACCTGTTTGAGGGGTTTTTTTTTAATTTTAAGGATGTACTTTTAAATTGCTAGGGTTTGTTGCTTTTTTATGCTGAGATTGTAAAACAAATGGCAAATAAAACATTTAATGGTATTATTGCAGTTAGAAAGGCCAAGCTGGTAAGAAGTATCTTTCTATAAAAAAAAGCTGATACAGTTGCAAAAGTGGACACTAATTTTAAACAAATCTGGCAAAGACAGATCAAATAAGTAGCTATGTATAAGTTGAGGACAACAACCTTAACTTTGGGAAAGGAAAGTATTTGGCCTCTACACAATAGAGGCAAGGTCTGGCAGCTTCTTGACAACCAAGAGTGAGTTATCAGAGATGGAAAAATATTTTTGTGAAAAATTTTCCTTCACTAGTAACTGTGTGGTCTAACTTCTACAGTTTGTCTGTAAGGATTTATTGTGGTACACAGCAATTTCACTGCTACTGTCTCTGTGTGTTAATTCACCTTTTTGAAAGAGTATGGTTATGCAGGATCCATGAAAATTAGTCAGGGTATCCTCTCATACACACATCCCCCAGCCACTGCCATGGATGAACTCATGCAATCAACTTATAAAGGACAGAAGCACACAAGGAGCTATCAGAGTACGGTTTTCATGTAACAGTTATGCTATATGAATCTTCGAAATTTGACTCTTTAAGGGAAATCTGCGGAGCAGCTTCTATAGATGAGATAGTAAAATTCTATTAAATGTTAAAAAGCTGCAGACATAATTTAGATGATGATGAGACTAGGGATATCAAAAGACCACAACAATCTTCCTGTTTCTCACCTGCTGCTAAAAGTTCATTCTCTCACAAATGTGAAGTTCTGTACCAGAACACACCAAATAAAATGATCAGGCAGCATGTTAGAAAGTTTTTCAAGCAGCAGGCAGCCAACAGCTAAAGTCCTTGCCAAGATGTTTATAATCCAAAAGCACGAATAAGTTCATGAAAGATTAGATAAATACATTTTAAAAATACCCCTAAAAAGTATTGAAGAGTGGATTTGAAAATAGCACTAGAAAGTGCTATTAAACACATATTTTGTGGCTGAGGCAGTCCCTAAGCTGCAAATTGACAGAATTTTTCATTGCTCTGCTGTTAAAAGGAGGTTTTCCCTAAGCATTGCTGACTCCATTCATAGGCAGGATTCTGGGAAGGATGGATCTTTAATCTGACCTAAGGCACCAATATACATTTACTTACACTGTTCTGAAAAACTCCAGCTCAATTTGAAACCCTGATTCCAGCAAGTTTTGATGTGCTGCCAAGCTCTAAACACTCTGCTGAAGCATTACCTTCCACAGTAATATTTCACCTTTTGTGCAGCATAGTATATTCTCCTTTTCCATCTCTTACTTTTGATTGAGACACAGTTTACTCTAAAGCAGAGGTTATAGCTCCATTAACACAAGGGTCAGTTTTATTTAAATGGCAACACTGAACCATGACAGGCAAATAGTGTATGGTAACTGGGTATCCTTCTACTCTGTAGGATATACACTTCAGTTGAAACCTATCAGTAAGTGTCATCATATCAAATAAGAAACCATGACATCTAGCAGCCATCCTTATTAAATGCAAAAAAAGACATCAAAAGTAAGTGGAGAGCTTTTCCACTGAAGGATTTAATAAAGTAAGTAGTGCTATTCAATGAAGGGGGGGGGGGGGGAAGCTGTCAGTAAATGTCTTTTCATATATATGTATATAAAAAGAACACTTCATATTTTGCAGAGGGAGACTGAGTTGCAAACTAAATGCTCTCACTCAGAAGATAGTATTCCAACAACTTCTAGCACAAGATGACTGAAACAGTCATAAAGTTCATCTGGGTCTTTTTAGTTAATGTATGAAGAGATCCTTCCTGATCTGCCCCAGGGGTCACAATTACCTTTACTCACCACTTAGACTTCTCTGTCTTGACCTGAAAGACAGTGTGTCACTTCAGTCCGTTCCCCTTGTTCTTTTGTCCAAAATCTCTACCTTTGTTTCCAACAAACTAAGCTCAGCTTTTTTCCCTAATTGTAGCCCAAGTAACACTTTCTGATACTCAAGATTTTTTAAATGTCAGGACAAGTGGTACAACAGAAATCATTCTGCAAGGGGCCAAAAGCTCACTGTAGAGGCCAGAGTCATAGAGACAATAATAAACCTGTCACACACTGGTAGTGAGTAGTGCTGTTATAGTGTTTAGTATGCTTCCAGCTGAACTGAGTCAGAATGTGCCACTGGCCAGGTACTGTTCACTTTTGCATGAGAGAGTGCATTTTGGTCTCTGATCTGACAGAAGCTTGTATCATTTACAGGGTCTTGGGACAAGTGGTTGTCCTGGGTTCAGCTACAGCAGTCATTTTTTCTCCTTCTTAGTAGCTGGTGCAGTGCTGTGTTTTTGACTTTCAGCCTGGGAACAACACTGATAACACCGATGGTTTTAGTTGTTGCTAAGTAATGTTTACTCTGACCAAGGACTTTCTCAGTCTCATGCTCTGCCAGGGAGGAGGGGAAGCTGGGAGGAAGCAGAGACAGGACACCTGACCCAAACTGGCCAAAGGGGTATTCCATACCACAGCATGTCATGCCCAGTATATAAACCAGGGGGAGTCACTTCGAAGGCCCAGATCACTGCTGTGGTTGGGCTGGGTATCGGTCAGTGGGTGGTGAGCAATTGTATTCTCTCCCCTTGTTTTTTCCTTTATCATTATTATTATTGGTGGTAGCAGTAGTGGTTTGTATTATACCTTAGTTACTGGACTGTTCTTATCTCAACCCGTGGGAGTTACATTCCTCCAGTTCTCCTCCCCATCCCTCTGGGAGCAGGGGGAGGAAAAAGAGGGGAGTAAGCGAGCGGCTGCGTGGTTCTGAGTTGCTGGCTGGGCTTAAACCACGACACTGGTTGTGCTCAAATCAATCACCACAGGCTATGTCATGCAAGTAAAAATAAATAATTGAAGAGCCAAAGGGAGCTAAGTGCTGAGAACTGGAATGCAAATCCCTGAGTCTGTCACTTCTAAAGCAGCACACAGGCTTTTTGGAGATATGGGTATTTTTCACAGTTTGTCCAGTGTATGAATTATTTGAGAAGTTTAGCTTAAGATTTCGCTAGGGACTATTACAAATGAAGTTACAGTATTTAGGACATTGTTTTTATGTGGAGGAAGTGACACTGTCACAAGAAATCACTATACCAAAGGATCACACTGTCACAGAGAAAAGAGGAAAAAATCTGGCTTTCCACCTTCTGTACAGTGGCAATGACAGTCTTCTTTTAAACACTACATAAAACTTCTACCAAAGCCTAGGTAAACAAATAAGACTGAATATGAAGGCATTTAAATATGTCTAGCAGGGGAAAAAAAAAAAAAAAAAAAAAAGTGGTTTTCATCACTGCAAATCAAATAAATGAAAGGAGCATACTGAAACTTCAGGTTACCTCTAAAGATTACTTTTACTTCCAGAGGAGTAAATTTAATTGTAATCTATAGCAAATACATGTCAGAGTTTGAATTTACATTTGCATTTTGCAAAGACAAGAAGTTAGTGAAAGCCACATAGTCACTGAACTTGATTACAGTTGCGAGCAGTAAGTCATTAGAGCAGGAGCATTCCATAGATCATCATTGTCTGTCCACAGCCTGTGAAGTAACACAATCTAGATAATTTCGGATGACTGTTCACAGAGCTAGTGTATAATGCTATTCAGATGGACAGTGATTCTGTGATTCTATAAAGGAATTTGGCAACATCAGGAGGACTGGGGAAATGCAGAGAGACACATACAGAACTGGGACTGACAAGAGTTATGAAGACCTTCCTTTAGCACTTCATAATGCTTTACATCCTCTTAACTACTGGCAACCAAGTTGAAGCTGTGATGGTTCTTTGAGCTCTGACACAAAACCTGCCTTATTTATGACTTAAATTCAGTACACTTTTTTTTTTAAGGGGAAGGCCAGGGGGAGAGGATGCTCTGTGGGCTTTTTTTATTATGAGATTATATTCTGGGGACAAATGGCATGGGATTGATTCTGTCTCTTTTTATTATTAATTGCAAATGATGAAAAAAACAACCCCCAAATTCAACACAAGATATTATAGAGAGGATTGTGATCCTTCTGCCTCAAAGAAGGAGAAATATAGTAAAAAAAAAAATCTCAAGTGATTGGTGCTTTTGGAAAGAGCAAGCTCACAGTACGTATTTTGGAATAAAAATCAGAAGCATTAAAATGTCCTTCTGCTGTGAGCAAGGGCTCTGCCATGCAGTAACAGACAAAGAGCTTCAAGTAACTACTATGTTTTATTGGTGCATAAAGAACAGCATTGTACTAACTAGGTACTTTTCTCTGAAGTAGATCCCCTTCGTTCCCAACAGCTGCCAATCGTGCTGCCATCTGGTGGCTCCTATTTAATGCAGCTGCCTTAGATTAAACTTCTTTAAGAATTAGAGTGATTTATTCAAACGCAAACATACCTCATTGGGCGTCTATTTGCAGACTGTTTCAAGCAAGGAATTCAAGCATTAGTGGCTAGCGAATGGATGCTTTTGCAAGTAACAGTTGACTGATTTCCTGAGGGTTTATTTTGGCATCTATGTAGAGGGTGTGCTGTGGTATCATTTCTCTAATTTTGTGAATACGTAATTGAAAGTGAAGGCCGAAGGAAAATATTGAAGAATAAATTTAACACTTTATTTTGATGACTGCATTGGTAACACTACTAATCAATTTTAAGTTAACTGGAATAATGAGGAAAGTGAGGATACTGAGGATTAAGCAAGTCACAGATAAAACAAAATATAAATTAACCTATAGAAACATAAAATGAGAATAGGGACATAAACCAAAAAATGGTTGTAATGAAGTACAGCACGAGTCTGTAAGGTCAGAGTACAGTACAGTTTATACTGTGGGGATATATCAACCTGGTCTGCAGTTAGGCTTCTATAAAATGGTTCTGCACCTACTATGGAGCCCAGGATAACTGAACACAAACAGTATGATTAAAAAAGGAATCTTTCACTCAGGTTGTATGTATTTATTACTCCAGTGATATTCTTATGAAGTTATCTGTACAGTTTTGGTAACTAAAAAAGTACAGCTTTAAAATATTTAACTCTGTAATTGAAAAATTTAGTCTTTTCAATGGAAATAGAAAATCAATAGCTTTTACACTCTATCAATCTGATTTTCATAAGACCTCATTATTCTGATAGATACTTATATAGGACTTGATTTAAGTTTGAGCAGAATTAATCTGCTACAAACTGAAAAGAACACGCTATAAATCAGGCTATACCTGATTTATCCTGAACAAAGGTGAAAAGAAATTACTGAATTAATGTGAAACTCTCCTTTGAAAACAGGTGAAGATTAATTTTACATTTACATTTTACAAGTGCATACTGCTCAAGCAGTTTGCTCATACAAGACAAAGCTCTAATACATTGAATGGCACTGTGAAATCAACACCAATTGCTAATTTTGCTGGAAGTTGGGAAACAGCACTCTTCAAGTTTACTGAGACAGTTTCAAGCAAAAATGAAACAGCCTACCACTACTGTCGGATCATTTATGAAAGCAAACTTTAACAAGGTAGACTTTAATTACTGTATATGGTTCAAGTCTGAGATTTTTAAAAAATGTTACTTCACAACTCTCTTTTTTCTATCCCCTTATAAAGCTATGAACATCAGCATGCATCCAGCTGCCAACCACATTCACTAATTACCACAGAAGTTAATTTTCTGTGTGAAGCTGGGCCAAATTAATGCACAAAGCTTTCATTCTACCTTGTTATTCTGTTTTGACTACTATGCATCTTTTGTTTACATTAGTACCAAACTCGAATATCTTTCTAATATATTTCATGTTGACACAGAGTGGCAGTGTGTACAAATTGCAGTTTCAGCTGACTGGTTGCAAAACGATTGTCAATAAAGTAAATCTATAGCTACTGAAATAAAGCTCCAACAGCATGCAAAAATAGCATACTTTCCCTGTTGTTTTTTAAAGACTTAAATAACTTTACCTATGAACATAAACAAACAAGCTGTGAACGATTATAAAGCTTTTGTGAAATTTGTGTTTTGTTGGGGTATTTTTTGGGTTGTGTTTTTTTCCTTCCTTTTTTTTTTTTTTTGTTTTTTTTTTTTGTTTTTTTTTTTGTGATGCTGTTGGTTTTGTTTGTTTGTTTGTTTTGTGGAGTTTTTTTGGTTTTCTGGGTTTTTGCAAATATTATCATTTTATGTAGGCAACATTAAATAATATTTCCTTTTCCACTCACAGAAAAATTTCTGATCAGGTACCAAATTGAGTATAACACTAATGAAGAGGTAACTATGTCAATAGCAATTTCTGTAGAGTTACACCAATGGAACCAGAGATACACCTGTAAATGGTATCTCAGAAGTTAAACTTTATGAACAATTTCCTTGACTTCAAAATAGATAACATCAGAGCTTAAGTTTGTATTTTTACTTTACTCTGAACTTAGATCTATATTCCAAATGAAGGTATATTCTGACATGTCATTGCCTACCATAAAGTTTCCTCTTTGATTTTTGCTTGCTTTTAAGACTTCTGTTTTCCCTTTCCTTCCAATAAGGCTCAGTATCTTTCTCCTCCTCTTCACTGTACCTCTTATTCTCTCTCATAAAGTCAGTGAAACAAATATAAAGAGAAATTGAAAAAGTGACAGAGATATTTTTTTTTCTTTTTTTTCCAGGAAGAACTGGTTTATTTGAAGTAGAGTTTTTTTGTTATTAATCATGTTAAGAGTCCTAATATGAAAAGAAATAATCTATAGGAGGTCAGTGACTATGTCTTTGAAACACGCAGACTGGTATTTCATACTGGAGGCTGTGATCTAGTGTTGATTAACCAATGGTTAATCATTAACAGTTAACTGGTTGAGACCTTCATGTGCCACTGGGACCAAATAATATTTTCTTTGATATTGCAGGAGAAAGTATTGTTTTACTTGAATTCTCTCGTCAGCTACCCCATATAGCTCTTGCTCTGATTCTCTTTGAATAGGAGTTGCCCTAGCGTGCCCTTATGTAATTTGTGTAAGGCACCACTTTGATTTTCCAAGACATTGAACCTCGTGGAAAACTGTGCATCTAACTACCAGACATCACCACTGGCAGTGGCTCACCAATGCTTGTGCAGTGTGATCTCTAGTGTTACTGCAGTCAGTATAACAGATTGTCAGGGACTAGGGACACTGAACCAGTCACTGCTGTCCATGTCCCATACTCTCTGGTATAGAAGGAATACAGACATGTAAAAGTAAAGGGCTACTTAAGATTTTGTATCTAGAGTCCAACTTTAGACCGAGAACACAGCATTAACAGAAGCTTTTCCTCATTAATTACTTCTGCAGGTACTAAGGCAGCTTGCCCAGGAGGCATATAGTAAATAACAGATGGAACAGTTGTGTAGCTCATGAGGATGGAAGAAATGAATATTACAGCCCAGCAGCTGAAAAACTGGGACATGGCCTGGCAAGTGAGCTATTCATTATGTGACTGGCTGTTCTCTGCCTTCGGTCTTGGTCCATCTGTTCTCCCTTCATCCTCTCATGAGCCCCACTGTCTTCAATAGCAGTTGATTATGGACTATTTGATGGCAATGTGGTTTAAAAGAAACTGTGTAACATTTGATGCTAGAATCTGAGATTCATTTAATGCACATTACAGTGGTGATATTTCTCTAAAATTAATAAGAAATTGGATGGCCTATTTCTTTGTAGTGGTCAGCATGACTTCCAGTTATATGCAGACACACTATATGTTTTTATTTACTATATCTCCATTGAGAAAACAAAAGATCTATAAGTAATTCAGAAAGTCAGCCTCTTGTATTCAGCTGCTGATCATTTCCAATAGATCATGTCCTTATATATATCCAGCAATAAAAAGCAAGGCTGTTAGAAAGATATAAAAAATTTCCAGCATCTTCTTTTTTGTTGTTGCTTTCATTAAATAAAGAAAAAAGTTACAGTTATGATCAAGGACTCTATTTACTTCTCGCCAGGACCAAAACATGCTATAAAATCTGTTTTTTCAGACCTTATTCAGACTGAAGAAGGCAAAATAACCCACAAAAATAAAAACCTCTAGTGCACTCAGTGCATGTTTCTTGTCAAATTTCTGCAGGTAAAGTTAAATTACTGCTCTTCTGATTGGTTTTAGGCTTATAGCTAGGAAGTGTGAATGAAAATTAAAAATGGAAGGCAAGTGCCTTTGAACACATCTAATCAGTGTTTAAATTTGTGTCTGTTTACCGTTTTTATGCTTATGAAGGCTTTCTGTGCAACGTTTGTTTCATAAACATTCATTTAAAGACAGAATTTGTTTGAGATTAGTTACACATTATTAAAAGATATTACCTTAAAAATCTCACCTCACTAGTAATCTTTAGACACTTTCCCAGTGAGATCTTGCAGGCCTTTCTAAAGAAGTGCTAAACTATGCTGGAGTCGATTTTCAGCCTGTGCTGAAAATGAGAGTGAGTACTATGCACAAGATACTTCTGATTGGGGTCATCAGTGCAATTATTTTATCAACATAATTAAGTCTCAATCAATTGCAGTCACTAAGCACTTTAGTAAACACTGCAGTACGAATAACTGCTGAAAGTAATTTAGATAATGCTTCTTGCTAAATTCTACTCCTACTGTCAACTGCTCTAATAAAAAGATATTTTCCTGAGAGGCCTTTCATTGAAAACTGCTTTACTCTTTCAGCTCCTCAAATACAGTAAAATTAAACCTTACCTGTGGCTAGTCAAGCTTTTAGAGTGCTTGTAAAATGTTTACTGTTTGTGTTTACACTAAAAGTCAATAAAAAGGCAAGCATACTTGGTGCACGAAAATGAGAATTAACTTCTCCAGCCCACATTTTTTCAAGTGCTTGTTTCAGGGATTGTCACACAAGCACATTTCTTTTCAATCCTTCTTTCATATGCCTGCATGAAGCTGATCAGAAAGTTGAAATTCAGCCTGCAAGAATGTCTCAAAGCAGGAAGAATTTAGCATTTGATCTTTTCCTTTGTTCCATGCTGTGAGGAATGTGTTTCATTTTACAAAGTAAAAAGGTATTTAAATGGTGAAAATATGTATTTAACCTCAGAGAAAAAATAACCCAAAACATCAATCAAACCAAGCAAACAAAAAACCCCAAACAATTTTGAAATTTAGTGAGGAAAGAGAAAGGATTTACTTTTTTTGTTTGTTTTTTAATAATCCTTTCCCCCGGTTTCTGTTTTTATAAGACTATTTTCACTAAATGAATAATCATATCATAATGGATTGGACAAATGAATAGAAGGTCCTTGATGTGTCTTTATGGAAACATCACCTTTTCATCTTTGACGTTACATTTGCAAAACATGATATGACCACATGTATAAATTTAGGCTATATATATATAGATAAGGGTGAAAGATTATTGCTAAATGTCATTCTAACTTTCACTATTTTTGTTTTTTTAATTATATGTTACATTTTTCCTATCGAACATGAAAGAAAGGTGTTCTGCTTTGCTTTTTAGAGAAATTAGCTCGTGCATCCATTTCATCCAACATCAATCTAACAGGAGAGGAGGACAGTCTGTTCTGCTCTAGTGATAATATCATGAGTTAACAGAGCTAGTGTTTCCTTTCAAAACTGTGTTTCATTTGACTGGAAAAAGCAGATGTTTTATATGGTGCTATTAGCTTTATGCTTCTGCATTGTGATTCACCACCTGAAACAAAACGTGTATCCTTATATTTTAGCCAATATTATCACATATGCCAATATTTAAATGATTAAATTGAACATGGTTGCTGTCCTGGGTTCAGCTACAGCAGTCATTTTTCTCCTTCTTAGTAGCTGGTGCAGTGCTGTGGTTTTGACTTCCAGCCTGGGAACAACACTGATAACACTGATGTTTTTAGTTGTTGCTAAGTAATGTTTACTCTGACCAAGGACTTTCTCAGTCTCATGCTCTGCCAGGGAGGAGGGGAAGCTGGGAGGAAACAGAGACAGGACACCTGACCCAAACTAGCCAAAGGGGTGTTCCATACCGTAGCATGTCATGCCCAATATGTAAACCGGGGGGAGTCACTCGGAAGGCCCAGATTACTGCTGTGGTTGGGCTGGGTATTGGTCAGTGGGTGGTGAGCAATTGTATCCTCTCCCCTTGTAATTTGCCTTGTCATTATTATTATTGGTGGTAGCAGTAGTGGTTTGTATTATACCCCAATTACTGGATTGATCTTATCTCAACCAGTGGGAGTTACATTCCTCTGATTCTCTTCCCCATCCCTCCTGGAGAAGGGGGAGTAAGAAGCGGGAGGAGTGAGTGAGCAGCTGCATGGTTCCAAGTTACCAGCTGGGCTTAAACAATGATAGTTGCAGACAGATCAAAATGAAGAAGTGTGGCAGGACAGCATTCTTAACACTATAGATACAGTTTTCATAGCTGAGGTAAAGTATGTGTCAAGGATTACTTGTCCTCTTTTCTTTTTGCAGCTTTCTTCTGCAGTTGAGTTTCTTCTATGTCAGAGCCAAAGGTATGTGTTAAAGTCAAAAGTGTGTTCTGTAACTGAAAACAAAAAATGTTTTCTGTTCTAGAATAATACTAAGTTGCTCAGTCATGGCAAATAACAGATTTTTTTGCCACCTGCAAGAAACAAAAGGG
Organism: Nestor notabilis; assembly: GCF_000696875.1. Lineage (NCBI taxonomy): Eukaryota > Metazoa > Chordata > Aves > Psittaciformes > Psittacidae > Nestor > Nestor notabilis. The sequence continues at coordinate 17,798 of NW_009930702.1, forward strand.
GTTTTATTGACTAGAACTCATCAGAATGAAACATGAGCAGAATTGTGTGTGAAAGGATACTCCAGGTTGTGGATAGCAAGGCAGAAATTAACAAGAAATTAATCTGCTTCTTTATAATTCTCTTTTGCTGTATTTGATGAATTAGAAGAACTCTCCTCCCTTTCCTCTCCCAAATTATTATGTCAAGGGAATGTGAGGTTAATTGAAAATTCTTCTTTCCCTTCAGCTATCCAAACGTTCATATGGCAGGATTAATCCTTCCTGTTAATTTGACTGCTAATAAGAAGTTACAGTTTTTATTTATTGCTCAGTTTAATAATTAATTTCTCCCATCTGCTATTTGACAGCAGTTGACTACACTGAGATGGGAATCACAAATATTAAAGGATGATGGATTTGTGCCAATTTATGTCAGAGTAAAATTCATCCTGTGCACAAGCACTATCCCGTTTTTGCTGAAATACTATTACCCTATGTAAACAGTAGAAAGTAGGACATGTGTTCCGGGCTCATAAAAAAATTATTGGAAGTAATGCTAAAAATCAACCCAAATGGAGTTCAGTGTGGAAATAATTTACCTTACCAATTTTTTCATGAAAGAAAAAGTTAGATGCCTGCTTTGTATGTCATACTCTGAATAACCTTTTCCTTAGTGCTAATTGTAAAGAAGCTCATTTCTACTGAAAGAAAAAATTTAGGTCAGTTGAACAGAGAACAATATATCTGCTCTAGGGAAAATGTACATATATGGCTTTGTGGATAGATACAGCCTATATGTACAGATACTGGTTGACCACAATATCTATAGCAATATACACAGAGGCGTTCATATATATATGCATATACACACATACCAAAATTATATACACTTATGTCTGCCAAGGAACAAGGTAACTTATTTTTCACTTTGAACATCTGGTGTAGCTTGTAAATGATGGGAAAACTTTACTTCAGTTGATAAGAGATGTTCCTTTTCAGAATGATGTTACTTTCAAATTCAAAACTAAATTTGACTTTGCCAGAAGGCAAATGAAGTAATATAATATGCTAGTTTTCTCACTAGTCACACGGTGTAAACATAAGATGCTGGTAACACCAACATAAAAAAAAAATAAATACAAAAACAAAGACCAAACTGATACTCATATTTACATTTACTCAGAAGTAGAAAATTCATTAATCTTGGATGAATACAGCTCTTTGTAAACAATCTCTGTACACAGAGTTTTCATTTTGAATAACTAATCTGAATAGGACTCAGAATCAAAGACCAAAAGAAAATAATTTCCCAATGGCAGCCTTTTCTGGATCATCAGAAAAGACTGTAAAATAACTTGGATGGAATGTTTTTTTATAGTTGTCGTTTGCATTTCAGAAAACTGATAACTTTGATATTCAGTGTTCATGCTTTTTTCGAAATAGCAACCAGACTCTTCCCCCTGCCCCATCCCGCCCCCCCCAAAAAACCTCAAACAAAATGAGGAAGGGCATAATGAAGAATATGATTAACTTTCTACACAGAGGACATTGTAAAACCAAACACGAATTGTACAGGATACTCTGAATACTCTGAATATATTATTAGTACACTCACCTTAAATAGCTTCTTAATTTTTATTCAATCAATGTCATAATTATTTCAGGGGAATATATGTTTTACTGTATAAAGATCAACTTTCTGTTCTTAAAATTATTGTGCAACTACCTATAGTTTTAGAATTATACTAAGCTCTAGAAAGTATTTTACATAGCAAGTATTTCACTGAATGGGTTGTGTTGTGAGTACTCTTTTGGGAAACATGCAAGTTTGGGGTATAGTGGTGTTACTGAATTAGACTTTGGGGTTCTTCCCAATTCTTCAGAACCAAAGTCAATTGTATAAGGAAACAGCATGTCTGTGTGTAGGTAAAACAGGGAAAACACTGATTGTCCATCTTGAAATTGGAGGAAACCAAGATAAACCTTTGAATTTTCAATGAAAAGAAATCAAATTTTAGAGAACAAAAATGCCTAAAATTGAACTTCCATCTCTCTGTAAATCCTTGAATTTTAAATCTTATAACAGATGATATAGCCAAAGTCCCTTACTTTTCACCTCTATTTGCAATGAATCTAACTTTTATTAATATGCAAAAACTAAAATGTAAAGTATATAGATATTTTTAATGAATTACATTTTAAATCTTCATTTTATAAAGAAAATTATGTTCTTTCAATCACATAGTTGGTGAGAAACTCAAAACCAAATCAGAGTTTACTTGACACTAAAAGTAGGATACAAGATTCTTTTAGAACAATTTCATAAAATCTTGTCATGGGCAAGTGTTTGTCAATGGCTCCCACATTTTTCAGCTCTTCTCTCTTCTCCCCTCCAAAGGAGGATTTGCATGTTCCAAATGTATTGCTGCAAAACCAGCCTGCATGTGTCTTATACTTCTGTGGGGAAAAGAACCACAGCAGTGTTCCTTTACTTTTTCTAGTTACAATGTAATATTTGCCATGAGCATGAAATAATTTCAAAGGAAAGTATCTTGTACTTATAATATTCTAGTTCCCACAAGTCTAGAAACCATTTTCATTTATCTTGATAGCTGATTAGTTTAACATACAAAGCCGAAAGTGTTAACTACTACCATTACATATGCAACACTCAAATATAAATAGGTCTTTTCTGTCCAATATTAGAGGCAAATCAGTTTCAAGATAAATAGAAACAAATATTTAAATGAGGTGGGTTAATAATTACAAACACATTGTATAAAATATATACTTACTATATATAAAAAATGCATACTTACTATGTTTATGTGTGTGTCTGTATAATACACTGTTACATTTAATTTCAACTCATTTGACTCATATATTTCACATTTTCTGGCTACCCATAAGCTTAATTTTTACAGTATTTTTTATTCCTTTGCACAGTTACAGATGCACATATAAAGCATAAACCCCCAAAAAAGTCTGGTCAGTGCTGTTAGTTTTCGATAAGTTGAAGAAGGGAATGGAAAGGAGAAGAAGGGAAAGAAAGAGAAGAGAAGGGAGGGGAATGGAAGGGAAAGGAAGGGAAAAGGGAAGGGGAAAAGGGAAGGAAAAAGGAAGGGAAAAAGGGAAAGAAAAGGGATGGGAAAGGGAAAGGAAAGATGGAAGGAAAAAGGAAGGGAAAAAGGGAAAGAAAAGGGAAGGGAAAGGGAAAGGAAAAATGGAAGGTGAAAGGAAAAAGGGAAAGAAAAGGGAAGAGAAATAGGAAGGAAAAGCAAAGGGGAAAAGGGAAGGAAAAGGGAAGGGAAAAAGGGAAGGAAAAGGGAAGGAAAAGGGAAGGGAAAAAGGGAAAGAAAAGGGAAGGGAAAGGGAAAGGAAAAATGGAGGGAAAAATGGAAGGAAAAGGGAAGAGAAAAAGGGAAGGAAAAGGGAAGGGAAAAATGGAAGGAAAAGGGAAGAGAAAAAGGGAAGGAAAAGGGAAGGGAAAAATGGAGGGAAAAATGGAAGGAAAAGGGAAGAGAAAAAGGGAAGGAAAAGGCAAGGGAAAGGGAAGGGAAAAGGGAAGGGAAAAAGGGAAGGGAAAAAGGGAAGGAAAAGGCAAAGGAAAGGGAAAGGAAAAGGGAAGGGAAAAAGGGAAGGAAAAAGGAAGGGGGAAAGGGAAGGGAAAAAGGGAAGGAAAAAGGAAGGGAAAAAGGGAAGGAAAAAGGAAGGGAAAAAGGAAAGGAAAAAGGAATGGAAAAGGGAAGAATAATAGTTGGAAGGGACCTACAACAATCACCTAGTCCAACTGCCTGACCACTTCAGGTCTGACTAAAAGTTAAAGTACGTTATTAAGGGCCAATGCCTCTTAAATATTTCGAGCATGAACCATCTATCCAGGAAGCCTCTTCCACTCTTTGACCACCCCCTTTGTAAAGGCATGCTTCCTAATTTCCAGCGACAGGATTTCTATGATGGGTATTGCAGACAGTAATAAGGTTACAGCTTGGTTCTACAGTGAAACTCCCTGAATTACTCCCAGAGAGAATAAAAAAATAAGGTGTCCTGGGTTCAGCTACAGCAG
>NW_009930703.1:0-23096 GCF_000696875.1 Nestor notabilis
ATATATATAAATATATATATATATATTTAGTCAGGTAGCATCATCTTCATCTCACCTAACTTCTGCCTGGTCAGAGAGAGTCCGCTAGGCTTCGTCCATGCAGTGGCATCTCTGGGGTCAATTCACTACATGTACCCTAGGATGGGATAAATCAGCTGCTAGACAGAGTCTGTCTCTTTCCACATAAAGAAGCTCGGACTAGACAGTTTTCAGATCGCCGTTAAGGTGCAGCAAATCCCACCCTTATTATATATGACCCTAGTGAGCAATTAAGAAAAAAAAGAAAAGCCAGAAAAATAATGAAGATCAGGCAAATCTTTTCCATCTCACAGAGCAAGCACTATTGTTCTAAACACACAACTTAAAGTTACTTTTAGGTAAGACTTTTTGGGTCATCTTTCTTGCTATTGTATTTGGATGCACATAATTCTCATGATTTGTTTCAGATTTATATCCCTATAAAGAAAAAGAAGTCAAACCCCTGTGGTCAACATTTTCTTTCACCCAACATGCCCTGTAGAGGCATTGTACTCATCTGGCCCTGATTCAGCAGAGCACTTACCCATTTATTTAAAAACTGCTGAATCAAGGCCAGACGTACCATCGTGTGCTCAGCAGTAAACTAATAAGCCAAAAACTGTGGAGTCAAGTTTGACATGCTAGCAGATTCACATTTCTCAACTTGGATTCCTGGAAGTCTCCATGTTACTGCAAAGATTTGGACTTCCGCTGATTATACCCTTTGTACCAGAGGCGCAATATGTCACATCTTCTTACTGACTCGGTGAAGTTTTAAAAAATATTTACCAATATCAATATAAAACACTACTACCACAGTGTCCAATAATTGATGCATGAAATGTATACAATTGAAGAGCACAAGGCAATAAAGGAAATACTGTAAGAAAAAAGTTCGCTTCTACAGGTAACTAGAAAAGAAATAAGACGACCCTGGACAACTGATGAGAGAGCCCTAAACAATTCTGTTCAAAGGGAGAAAGATTAAAGTTATTATTCTTTAGCAAATCGTCCTGAATGAATTTCATCATTCTTGATTCAAATGTGGCTTTTTGACACTTTAATTATGAAGAAGCTGTTCCTGAACTGCACAATACAAAAAGAGCTGCCATAAGTTTAAGTAAAATGCTACTGCTTCCTCGTTTTGCAAAATTCACAGTCTCATTCAAATTAAACATCATTTCCCTGCAATAGATGAAATGAATATTGCAAAAATGAAACTGTATGCATGGGTTCAGAAACATTTTAATCATTTTATGCTTTACATACATATATATATGTGTGTGTTTCTGTATATATCAAGAATGGCATGCTGGCAACTTTGCAGTTTAACGACTGTATCTTTTTCCCATAGTGGCATACCCTCTTATCTTCTAGGAAATGAGAAACATTCACAACAGAAGTATAATGAAGCAACATTCATTAAAACAGGGTATGTAGGTGACGGATTTCTATTACCACATTACACCACCCACTTAACTGAAATACAGAGCACTCTAGGCATTCACCTAATTTTATTGCTTGTACCCTCCTGCTCCCCATTTATTATTGAGCTGCCACATTTATAATTCATTTGGACAAGTTTGCTCCAGAATAAAGCACAACCAATCTGCACAGTACAATGTTTACCTCTCACCCTTCCTCTTTTCTTTTTTTTTCTCTCTCTTCCCTGTTACAGTAACAAATCATTTTTACAAGCTATGGCTGGTTAGTTGTCAGTTTGCCCCCCTTTTTAAATTTAACACACAAAAAAAAATTGAGCTCAATTTGTTTTTCTTTAATAAATAGGTGCTTCTGAATAATGCAGGGTGAGCAGTTACTTCAAGTGTGACATAATACTCTAGCTCAATTGATAACATTTTAAGCTTGTAAATCAAGTTTTAAATTTGTATGACAAGTACAGCACATATGACATTTAAGCTAATGACTTACTTTACAAATTTATGGACCCTTCTCATTCCTATAATGCTAGAAAAACAGGAAGCTTTTGTGATAAAGTATTTTGATTCCAAAATGTTGCAAACTGTGATTCACATTTAGAGGATCTGTGTTCCTCTGCCATGCAGTAAATTTCAGGTGGTAAAAGGGCACTGCAGAGGGTGAAAAACATAAAAAAAAACAGACTGTAATAAACCCTTTTCAACACTAGCCAGAAGTGAGCTGGAGCAATTGCTCTGCTATATATAAAGAGAAAAAAATAAATAAAAAAAATCTTTCCTTAGGGAACAGGACAGCATTTATCAAACTTATTTTGTTGTAAGGCGTCCACAACTCTATTTTGGCTGAGGGAGAGCAGCAAGATGATAGTTGCTGAACAGAAGTGGAAGCACAGCAACAAACTAAATGTCCCACATTACCTCACTTCTCCATTTTCTTATTCAGGGTAGGCAAATGTGCAAAGAGGAAAAACAGCAGTCTACCTACGCTGTAGGTAAATACGCAGACATTTTTATCCCACTGGCATTAGGGCATTAGGTTTTCACTGAGTCAGTTCTTTACTGTACCTCCTTTGTGCAGCTCTATTAAAATACATAACATGCACAAGTGTATTAATTCAGATTAAATAGTTGTATATAGACATACTGACCTGATTTATAAGAACAGTCTTCAGTAAGTACTTAACACCTTGAAACTCCAGCTCAGCTGCACTCAAATGACTTATGTTGGACTCAATTCTCACCTCAGCTTGCTCAAATACAAAATTCCCTGTTGTTCAGGAGGCTAGTGGCTAATCAGATGCCAACCAATTAATGATAAATCAGAGGTAAGATACCAGATACATGGAAAACCACCAGCCAGCACAACAGGAAACAAAGCTGAGTGAAATTATAATTTCAGAATGCTATTATTAATTTGCTATCAAAGAAGGAAGACTAGTCTTGTGCTTATGAACCTGTAATAGGACTTGGGACCAGACATGTGATTTACTTCTTGGCTATATTGAACTTTCCCTCAATAACTTTGAACTGACCAATTTATCTTCTATGTCATTTTCCCATATATGACATTTTGCTTACACCTGTTTCTCTTCCCATCTCTTTCTCCTCTTTATTCACCTTCATCCATGGAAGCACTGGAAGAGGAGCTGCTCTCTCCTGAATGACTGTTATATAGAATTTCTATCCTACTATTAGGGATTTTCTGTCTTTATGATTATCAAAATAAATTCTTGTTTCCTTTTCATAAAAAAAACCCCAAAAAACACAAGGTGTATGTCAAAGAAATCTGAAATTCAAAATTTTGTAATTATCGTGTTTTAAAAAAAGAATCTATTAGCATTGCTAAACACTGTCTGAGGACTCAGCAAAACTATGTCTATCTGCTAATCATAAACTACAAGTGGTTTGCACATTAAGGTACTACCTATATATTTCAACACTATCTAACCCTACTATAATACAAGTCGTAAGCTTGAATCTGTAAAACTATTTTTTTCAGTAATATTTAACTTCACAAAACCTTTTGCAAAATAAATAGAAACAGATATGAATTAAACATGATTCAATCTTCAATAAGCCTGCATATATAATTTCACTATAAAATAAATATTTTCTATTTTCCTATTAAAGAATATAGTCAGCATTTTTCTCTAAGCAGAGCTGTCTTTTGGTGATGTTCTAGGGTTTATATTATGCAAAACATCAAACTAGAGTGCCCACTTCATGAATATATATATCTTTTCTTCCAGCAGCCTCAGCAATTATAAAACTTTTCCAATTTTTTTTTAACTCTACGCTGAAGTACATTAATTGAATGGACAGCACCCATGCATGTTAAACCAAAAGGCAGTGAGTGTCTAGATAAAAGCCTTTTTTACCTGTATCAGTTGGCCTACTTTAAGACTTACTTTTCTTTACATAAATATAATCAATAAAGGCCAAATTTATTACTTTTATTTAAGACAAAAATGCAGAAATGCTTGAGCTCACACAGAAAAAAATACAATTTAAAAATGTTTTAAAAATAGCTTTCCTTTACTTCAGCAGTATGTACAGCATGGCATATCTCACCATATTAAATCAATTAATATATGTGTACGTTATTAGATCAATATCCAGAACACACTTGTTCATAATGCATTACAGATGGCTTTCCTCTAATTGTTTACATATTGCTATATGAAGGCTATGATGCTTACTGCTTTGATGGTACTTTGAGTTACTGTTTTGATGACTCATATAACTTTGAAGCACTTCAAGGTGATGCTGAGTTCCACTTGCAAGTCCTTTCTTGTTCTTATAACCATGCTTAGCATACAAATGGGAAGATTTCTATTTACAGGTCAAACACTAAGTGAAGAACAATCTCTATTGGATAATCTAAAGAATATACTAACCTATGCTTCTTGTTCATTTTTTATATAATTGACCAGCCATCTTAATGATTCAAAATTTAGGAATGACTTCTCTGCTGTCAATGGTTGTGTTGCTTTCTCAAGTCTTTGTGAATAATTATGCAAAACCACTGTTCAGAGTTTTAGGAATAAATCTCAACACCAACCCTCTTATTTACCCTATTCTACTGGAATGACTTAAAAAAAAATAATGGAAAAATCATCCTCTATAGATTAGTTTTCACCATCCAAAATCTTATTTTTTATAACAAAAGATGCTTCAGGAGAGAAAATTATATTTAACATAATTGAAAAGAAAATGCAGTGTTATATTAGTAATTAATAATATAATTGGTTTCAACATTCAGAATAATCTTCCAAGCATATATATATGTTTAATATACCATTTACATTGTTTAGATATAGCTATGAAGTCAATTTAGATTTATATGCTCTTTTCTGATCTTCCTGAAGGAAGGCTGATACAAATGAGAAGAGCAATGCACTTTGGAAATGGTCTTGCAGGAGTGGAAGATGAGCCTTTTTGCAGTTTAAAGGTGGAAGAAGGCTTCTGCAAAAACTCTTCCAAATTACTTTGTTCCTCTGAGTCAGTTTAATCCCTTGGAGAGAATATCTTCTGGAGTGACCTCCTTGAACTTTTGTGACCAATGCAATAAAACACTAAAAGACCTAGAGATTAGAAAAGAGCCTTGAAACTAAAAAGAGTGTTCCTCAAGGCTATAAGTTACACCGACAGAGTGCGAATGAATCCCAGTGGGAAGGGAAGATCCTGTGTCCCTACCATTAATTATCTGCTTCGTAATCTACTCCCATTATAATTGTAATACTTTCCAAATGCAGCTCTCCTTTCTCATGCCTGCAGCAATGCACATTGTTCTCTGCCTGACAAAACCCCTCTTTGTTTGGGAATCACAAGCTATGTAAACTGCATAATAGTCTTTAAGAAAAGAATCAGATCTTTGTTGTGTTTATGCTACACATTTCTCTTCCATGTTTTATACAAATGATTTGCCCATAGAAACTACATGGATGTTCTAATAGCATAATTTAAGAATTACTGATCTACATGTCTGCTTTATTCCGTGCATGGCCTTACCCACTGTCCGTATCTTCATTAATTAAGTTTGTTCTTCCCTGTTACTTAAAAATAAAGAAAACCAATTTTATTCTTGGGTACAACTGAGGACACCAAAGGCTTGCTCAGAATTATCCACCAGAATAATTTTGACCATAGACAAATATAGTGCATATGTTTAAAAGAGGAAAAATGTGTTTATTCCCACAGATCATACAACTTGCCCTCACCTCATACTAGGAGCATTGTCCACTGGTACAACACAAGCTGCAAACTACACTCCCACACAATTAGAGGCACTACAGTCATATTCCCTGCTTTACTGCCTGACCATCCCATGTCATACTCTGCCTGAAGCCAGATACAGACTCTTGGGGCACAGACTACATGCTGTGATCTGTAGTTGCAGAAGACCTCCCTAGTATTTCCAAGATTGCTCTGGCTCTGTAACTGCACACACACTGATATGGAAGCTACTCGCTGAGCTTGATGGTCCTGGGCCTTGAAAAATACAGGACAAAGAAGTATTCATGAAACGTCTTGACACGAAGGCATGAAATGACATGAAATGAACGCCTGTAATTTCACAAGAAAGTCAAATTGTATTTTATGCTTATATTCTACATAGTCATATATAGCAGTCATATATAGTGTACATCAATTTTAGAGGCTTTCACAGCTTCTTGTTCATGTTTTTTTCCTTTTCCCAAGGGTGCAAAATTACTAGAGCACTAGGACTCCCCCAGTCGGCATTGCTGAGTACAATCTTCACTAGTCTAATTCCTGAGTATATCAAGTATAATTTAGCAATGGCACAGTTGTTAATGAAATGTAAGAAAGATCCCTACAAAAGCATGAGGCTATAGTTTATGAAAGGATCTGTGGGAACTGAGGAACAATTACGATTCACTAAGACACTTGCTTTGCCACGTGCATACATATATTCTATCCACATGAAGACCTTAATCCACAGAGCTGAAACAATCTTTCAGGGAAGGCCAATGTTTTGAGGGGTTCATCATTATAAAGGCAAGCAAGATCATCAAGAACTAGTTATTTATAATGAAAGCTTTCAGTAAAAGACACACTCGTTTGAATCAGAAATGTTTCTAAATTATTTCATAGTTATTCAATATCCTTTTTCTTCTTTGCTTTGATTTCTTTCCCCCCCCCCCCAAAAAAAATATTTGGTTCAGATTTTTGTCTTTAAAGTTTACTGTTTAATTTTCTAATACTTTTAAAACATAGAAGAAAAGTGGTAATAGAGTAATCATTTTACATTAAGCAACAGCAGAAGAGTAATGAAGCGGAATCACAGTGTTCAAGTCCTTCATTTACAAACCTTCTTTTATCCCAAACACCTGCATCTTTCCCCAGGCTGAGGGAGCATTTTGACTTAAAACAGAATGTTAGAAGCTCTAGTGCATTATCGCTTCAGATCATCTACAGCCGACTGATTCTGGGTGTCAATTAATGTTATTACCACCTAATCAAATGCTACTTAATACAAACTGTGGGCTCTACCCCTGGCTTTGTATACAGCTTGGGATTCACAGTCGAAGAAAAGAAGCTGCTTGCAAAGTTAACAGACGCAGTGTACAGAAACTGCAAATATTACGCTAGTTTCTAAGCCAGACAGAGAATTAAAAAGAATAACATATATTTCAAGAGGGAAATTTTAGTGTAATTACTTTCAACATGTTATATGCAAAGATCAGACTGTCAAGAGTATCACAGGTTTAGAGGTTTCAAAAGCATAAGGTCTTTGTTAGGTGGGACTCACTCCTTGCTCTGTAAAAATATTCCCAAAATTGAAGTTGGGGGCAGGGTGAACTATATGTCTCCAGAGGTACCTTTCAACCTCAGCTGTTCTGTGATTCTCTAATACGTAGGGTTAGCCTTCCAGGTGGTGGGCACCCAATTATGATATACAACCATCTATGGTACACAGCCTTGTGCCTTCTCACAGTCACGAGTATAGCTCACATACCAAATCCAAAGTATCTTCCTTTTCACCTTCATCTTCCTGTGAAAACACCTTAATCAGCAGCTTGTAATCTAAGGTGATGTGTTCTGAATTCCTCCTGTTTTCTTTGTAAGCATTAATGTAATATTCACAGTAAGAAAACAGACATACAGAGTGTGGGCCTCCTGTGCTCAGTAGACAGCCCAGACACAGAAACATTGGCCTTTGCTATGATTATGATGTCATATGAAACACCAAAATACGCAGTCCAACATGTTTTGGAACTTGGGAATTTAGTATTTCTTCCCTGGATGATGCTGGTACCATTGAGTCTCCTTGTTCTTTCATCCCAGTAACTGCCAACTTCTCACCTCCAGATCCCATAAGGGCCAGAAAATTTACTGCTGTCTCCTGGGCATTTGCTGGTAGAGTGTCATATCTCTGCAAATAAACAAGGAAGAAGCTAAACACAAGACCTTTTTCCCTTAGGCTTATACTCCAGTTGCTGACATCCTGAGTAAAGAAAACAGCAGCACCAGCTCTCCCCACCAGCATGAGCATTACTGACAGCATAGTTTTTGGCAACCTTAACACCATATTCTTTGTTTTACCAGAGGAAGAGTAAAGCCAGCATAAAACCATTAAGACTAAATTCTGTAATGCATGCTTTGGCTAATTCAACAGAAAAGTTCACATGCTCTTTTTTGATTCAGATCAAATCTGCTCTTAACAAATCAGATCCTATACTGTGTAGCCACCACCTTCCTGCAAAGGGAAGGAAATGCAGTGGAAGCCGTCCTACCAACTCGCTTTGGACAGGATTTCTGGGTTCAGTGTAACAGCATACTTCTCCACTTCTGATGAAGTATCAGAACATCTTGCACACAAAAGTACCTGAATGCAGATTGAACTCTTCCAATTCCTTCTCAGAACACCATTAATTTTGGATGGAAACTGAGCTGTGGTAGCTGGGCCTGTGTAATGTGCTAGGTTAGCTGTAATACCGTCACGCTATATGCGATCACTATTTGATACATTATTTGAAACCCTGCCAAAACCCACTTGAGAAATAAGTTATCTTACAAATGATTTCTGAAGAATTTATTTTCTATTATAATTAAAAGCCCACTTTATATACACTAGGCATCTTATTTCCTTAATTATTTTCAAACAGTTTCTGAATGGTTTATGCATTCATCTCCAAACACACCAGCCTGTTACTCCCCACTGGAATATAACATATGCTGAAAAATAATTATTTGAATATCTGAATGTCAAATATTCTTTTCCAATATCTGTTTGCTGACCAAACTTGCCATTATGAAGTAAACGCAGGGAAGTTGCCTATTATAGGAAGAAAAGAGCAACACCATAACACAGACAAAGACTAATTTATGGTATGGTCTAGCTATAGTGCCAGATCTGGACTATGTCACAGCTTGAGCAGAGAAACCCTTCAGGCACTATATCTACATCAGCAGCTGATTTCCATTTGACATCATTGTCTAGGGTTCTCCGGCTGGAAGGGCAATGTCCACCACTAAATCTCACTAGGTATCTAGGCCTTGCGGACTCCTACCTCCAAGTTGTGTTTGCTAAAGTCCATCATGCCCAGACCTTAACTGCTGCCACCCTCTCGATCTCTGTGGTCTTCTTTGCTTGCCTTTGAGAGCCACCTTGAACAATTTCTCTCAGAGTTGGTCACAACCAAGTTTTAATGCATACTGCTTCCTAATAATATTTTTCATTGAAATATAGACATAACCATCTATATTTAAACAAAATCATCATTATTCTCTTCTGTCCAAATTGACAAAAGGCTTTAAAAAGAAGGGCATTCAATCCCTGAATAACACCTTTCTGCAAACTTGAACATGACAAAGAAGCACTTTGAGCTTTCGGTTTGAACTGTTTGGAATTTATAACTGTATTTCACATGACAAAAATCTTCATAAAACAGGAAAATGATTTTTTTTAACTATATAATGTCTTTGATTTTTAAAATATCAAATTCTTTTTGGTAAATATTCATACGTCTATCAGGAATCCTTAAATATACTTTGGATTGCATAGAAATACAGGAATTCTAGTTTTAACCAAGAGAAGGGCAATAAAAGGCTGGAGTTTCTATGTGCTCCACTCCTACCTAATTCCCAGTCTAACTGCATGAGGACAGTGCCTTCCTTGGTTCTAAATTTCAAAGAAGACAACAGGTAAAGTCATTGCCATATTAATAACTGCTTTCAATTCAGAAACCACCAAGGTAGCTGCACTTATATGTGCTAAGATATATTGTAAATGCTTGTGACCATAATGAAGGGTTTGGAAATTTGGAAGTAAAATATTTGAAGGGAAGAGGAGAAAGCTGTGAAACCAGCTCCTAGAACGCAGGGCAGAAAAATGTAAAGTGCAAGTATTTTGGAATATGTCTCTGTATTCAAGCTTAAAACATGCTTTTGCTGTAATGTTTCTTGGTGATTTAAGAGGTATAAGTGTAAAAAATTTATCCCAGATAAACACAACCAGACAGTCACACTGAGAAAAAAGTGAAAGAGTAAAAGAAGTGTTTTATATGACCAGTGTTTTGAACTACCCAATAAGTTAGTAATGCAAACTGCGGAACAGAGTTTCAAGCTTTCTGAAGTTTTGAGGGGTTTTGATTTGTTTTGTTTTTGTTTTAAAGGCTTTAGTTGCGACCTGTTGAGGAACTATGGTCTTGCTGTAATTATAGATGAAATTCTGTCACTTCTAAAAGAGCTCAACCAATTCTTTTTAAAGTGATATAAAAGACAAGTCAATGAAAAAAAAAAGTCATCTCTTGATGTAATAAAATGTTGGCTTCAGAGTTTCCTGAGAGAATACTCAAAAGCAAATAAAAGTTACTTGGGAGCTGGATTTATTTTCATGAGCTTCCAGGAACACTTATGACATACCTACCCCAGCGACCACAGGTGGATATCCTTGCTAGGTAACACTCGGCTGCTCCTGAATAAAACAAGAGAGAGCAAACAGACAGAAGAGACAAAAGGAAAAAGGAAGAGCTTTATGTCAGGGTACACTTAATGAACACCTGCACTTCACAGGCCTGGGTAACTATTTCCACCTTTCTTCCTTCAGATAAATATCTACTAAGAAATTACTCTTTTTTCTGTATCACTGACAAATTAAATGAAACTGTTGAAGAGTGCTTGGAGGCAAACTATGCATAGGTTAATTTTTCTTTTTTGTATTCCAGGAAAATAATCATCATGGGAGCATCTAATTAGAAAGGACTTGACCCTTTGTGCACAGTCATGCTTGTTGATTCATAACAGAATGACTATTGATCTGGACATGGAGAATGCAGTTAAACAGAGCTTCCAACTTGAGAGGTCCAGCTGCTTGGGATCAGAGCACTGTTGGAAAATCGCCTGTGTAAACTTCAAACCGTCCACAGTGGGAGAAATCTCAAGGTGTTATTACATACGGGAGAAAGGTCTCAACATCCTTTGCTTCACTGTCAGTTTAGGAACTGGGCCCATTTATCCAGATCTGCCTTCCTCCTCCTCATTCGCGATGATTATGCATGGGCATGCTGGGCCTGTAGGAGACATTTATAAGCCCAAACCAAGCTACCCAAAGAGGCTAGTAACCTATAATCAACCACTGGCACTTTGCAACCTGAATGCGAGCTATATTTGTAATCCATGTACCACAGCTAACAGGATCCTGATGTACAAACACCGCACCCCAGGAGTGCTCAAAAACTAATTCTGTGGAGTGCAGAAGTGCAGCAAAATAAACAGTGCACTCTAGATACTGATCAGAGCATGAAAAACTACCACTCTCCATTGCACACTGCAAACCAGCTAGTGACAGTTCAGCAAGGTGAGGCCATAAGTTCCCAGGCTGAAAGTCAAAAACACAGCACTGCACCAGCTACTAAGAAGGAGAAAAATGACTGCTATGACTGCTATAGATGAACCCAGGACAGTACCCTAATATGCATGTCTTAATCTCAGACTGAATCCTGCCCTGAACTTCTAAACCAGCCTAGGAAAATATTGTCTTCATGAGTTAAGGAGAAGCTACACTTGGAATAATCTTCCCCAATATCTGCTATCAAACAGAAGTCTGTGCAGTAATTTTGCAGCTCCTGACTAATACATATTGGTGATTTTCAGAGTTTCAACCTCTATGAGAAAAGAGCAACTCACAGCACAATCATAGAGCTTCCTCAGGTGTTAAACTCCTCTTACTTTTTGGTTCCTTTAAAATACCCAAAAGGAAATAATTTCTTTCCAGAAATACTAGTGGTCTTTACTTCTTTCTTTGTATTCATCTCAGCCCCCTCTTTACTTTCTACTACACCATAAATGATAGTGGTTTTGCTTTATCTTCTCTCACTTCTTGTTTCATAACCTTAGATGACTCCTTTTATAAGTGGTTACACAATCTTCCACTGCACTGACCCAGATCTGAAGAAAACAGACATTGTATTCATGATTTTAAATGCTAAACAAGAAGAAAAAGGATGAAAATTCTATTTGCAAAAGATTATTCGCTCAGATTTCTATATTCTAACTAGAGAACATGCATTTTTTGCATTCACAAATTTTGGATACATAGTCAGAACACTATACTTAAAGAAAACGGCAGTACTGATATTGTTGCATTAATGTCAAAACAAATGTTCCATGCTCTGGGCAAGAAAGTCAGTCCATCACCAAGGGTGAATTGCTTTTGCTAAAGGTGGCTTAGTTGTCATTAAAACAAATACACTGTTGTGACAAAAGCATCATAGGAATTATGCTCTGTGCCCCTTACAAAGGGAGCCTTGACATCCTACAACAAAACTGGACCCTTAGTACAAAAGGCCAAAAGCTTCAAATACTCTGTGTATGACAGAAGAGAACAGGAGAGGTCAAAGTGCACCTCCTGGTGTCTTATGTCCTTATAATAGCAGCTGGTGAAAAAATGGATTATCCTAGGAAATGGACCATATACAACAAAGGCAGAAAAAGAGCTATCAATGTTCTTTGCCAGCCTGACCAGGGGAAATCCTGACCCCAAGTCCCCAGTGTGTGAGTGGCCGGGCCCAAGCTGCTTCACAGTCAACTTGGGACACCCCCTATGCCCTGCCCAGCATTCTGAATGTAGCCAAACTCCAGTGCTACTGGGAAGTACATTCAAGAATGTGGGATTCTGTCTCATCTGGGAAATGCAAATGTGCAAATTCTTCCAAACATATTGCAAGATGTTTATCTCAGTGTGTTGATACCGAAAAGATACTCCCTATGCTGTAGTCTTCATAGAAAAAATAATACACTGCCTCAAACTGAAAATGAGACAGTAATTCAATAGTGAAATTTATAGACAACATACAACACTTGAATTCATTTTAAGGACTGCACTTACAGTTCCCCATGGGTTAAAGCTTTTGTAACACATCAGGGAGAATCAAGAAAACAAAGTCTATACTTTTGCATAGAGTGTTTTATGCTCAATACTTCAATATTTATGTGTGGCATTATTTACCCTACACAAAAATATAGGCTTTGCGTCTTTCATTTGTTCAACACTTCAGAATTGCTAATACCCATGGGTATATTACACCCACAGGTTTATTCCTCTGACAATCCTTACCTCAGGAAAATGAAATTTTTACATTTAAAATTAAAGCTAACTCTAATTTGCAATTGTAATGTACTATAAGAGATTATTATACAGTATGTGTGCCAAAGGAGCTGCCTTATGCTGGTAAGGTACACTATAGTAAGGGCTGCTGCGAATGAATGTGACACATGAGAATGGGGGAAAAAATAAATCAAGTAACTCAAGTTACTACAAGAACTCCACACTGCTAAAGTAATTTCAGATGTGGCTGATAATCTGCTAGAACCTACCAATCTCTCCAGCTTGGCAAGAAAATATCACTCACACAGCACTCACCTGCAAAATAAACAATGTCTTTGTAACTCTGCAGAAAAAGTGATGTCCCTAGGGTAACTCTCTATTTTAATTGCTTTGGCATTAGCTTTTCTGCTGTAGAACATTTTATCAGGGAATCTTTCTGGATATAGTGCATAAACAGAAACTCCTCAGTGCATCAGTTACAAATGTACATCTTCCTATCAAGCCCAGATCTATTCTAGATGTCAATGTCAATGATCCCTATTCCAAGAAGCCAGTCTGAAACAAAGCTGCCTGTGCTCTTTCTTCCCAGATCTCTCTGAAGTGCTAGCTTGCTATTTATTTAACTCTACTTTATTTAACTCTACTTCCATGCCAAGAAAGCTCCTGCTCCATCACTATCCTCCTCTTCTTCCTTCAGAGCTAGAAGCAGGATACTAGGTATAGCTTGGCTATACCAGCTCCAGGACTCATTTCTATACTGTGAGTGGTGAAAAAACGAAAGATTCACTCAGGATGATGCTGTATTACCTTATACAGAGCTGCCAGACACATATCAAGCCTAAATTACTGCTTCCTGCATCCTAGAGATCACTTCCACAGCCCTGTTACGGGACACAGAAGTTAATAAATCTTTGATGTTCTATCATTTCTTAAGGTGTAGATTGTCATCTTTAATGCAGCTGGACCATTAGAGCTCATGCTTCTTGACAGCTTTAGGTGCCCTGCAGAAAGGGGTTGCCCATCCCTCATAAACAACTACAAGGATTCATAGCATTTGTGGTCTGAAATGGGCCAGATGTTCCTACAGAGCACTTCCAGGGGTTGGAAGCAGAGGTGCAAAGTGTCCTCTTACACTGGTTATGTGCATCGGCCCACCTTGTATTAGAAGAGTGTCTTAAAAAGGCCTATATGAAAACAGACCTCTTTGCCATCATGTACTGTTTGCTGCCAGTGACTGCAGCATGCGAGTTACTCTCCCTGATGTGGTCTATCAAGTGTTTCCTGCTTAAAACCAATAAGCTGTGAGAGTGTTATTTGTTCCCCCACCTCCCACTTTTTAATTTTCACTGCAAACACAGCTTATTTACACTCTGTCTCTTTTAAAAATCAAGTGTCAACCAAGTGCTAAACTGCTGCTATTTGCCAATGTTTCATTAACACCTTATTAACTTCCAACAGCTGAAGGTGACTGGACCCTCACCTCTGTTTATTTCCTCAAAGTAACAGTTAACTGAAGCATCAGGATAGAGGCACCCCTGTAAATATGACTGAAAACAAATATGCACGCAGAATATAATCACGCACAACTTCAGCCAGATCTGCTAACAGACACATCTAGTTAATTTTATGCACAGTCACATTCTATCAAGTTTGGAGCTCATATTCCTATTAGAGAGGATAATAAAGATCTCTGTCTGCTTTTTTCCCCTAGTCCATATCAGAAACAGAAATTCAAACCTTGTACAAATTATGCCAGTTTGCTATTTCAGTTTAAATATCAGGTAGAAAGGTGTGATCCTCTTGTCATGTAAATCAGCACAGCTCCACTGATTCCCATAAAAACAGCAGCGGTTTACACAGCTGAGCCTCCAGCATGTGTATATACATTCTTCTATACTGAATCCCAGTCCATGTAGCTATAACTGTAAAAGGAAAAAAAAATTAATAAAAAAACCCCCCAGCAAAACCAAAGGAATGGGACTCCCAGACCCAGGAGGCATGGAACAACCTCCTTCAGAGGGATCCCTGAGGCTTTAAACCCTTTCTTTATCTTTCCCCTATTTACATGCCCTTATCTCTCCCACCTCCCCTGCCTGCCTCCCCTTTTCCCTGTTCTCATCTAATTTGAAAGAGACAGGACAGCTGAGATATATATGTTTGCTATATATCTCTCTTCCTTTGTTTTCCATTTTACAAAAAATCTTTGCTGCTGTTTTTTGTCTTACACTTCCAGACCATCATTTTGCACATGTGGAAAGAAAAGCCAATTTGGTGGAAGGGAATTTGTAGAGGTTTCTGCCCTGCTGCCCAAATGAGCAAGGCCTTTCAAGCTTTGCTAATGCTGGAGGAACTGGAGCTGTTCTGGTTGTTGTCCAGTCCATACTTTTATTTTTGATGGCATACTGGTTTCTACAATTGTATTGTGTATGTATTAATTCTGGGAGATTGGCTATCAGAGATCTGGTTATCACTTTTCATTATCCAAATAGGAAGAATTCAGATGTTTCCAGTGAGCTAAAATGCAGAAGAACTCTTTCATCACAATAAGCATTCAAGAAGAACTTGAAACAATCTTTTCTGATTTTGGTGCTCTTTCTCATATCAACTATAAAATGTTCATAATGTACTCCGTGCTTGCAATAAAAAAAAAAAGTTTGCTTTCAAAAAATATTCTCTGAAAAAGCTGACAAATCACAAAGAAGTTGAGGTGGGAAGAATAAAAAGAAAGGGATTGACAGGTATTTGGGAATAGAAGTACAAAGAATCATATGAGTGATTAATAAAACATGAATAAAGTATACAGGAAATTGGTGCCACTAACAGCAGTAATGTAGCCTAGTCTTTGCAAAGCTGGTATCTCGAATCTTATCTCAAAATATTGTGTTAAACTAGACTATTTTAAAAATAATTGCTAACTCATTCCTTGAGTATTCATGTAACTTATCTGATACGATTAATATTTTTTTGCATCTACCCAGGAACACTCCTGGGTTTTACTACTTTTGGTATAGATTAGTAGATAAATTTTAATCTGTTATTCTTTTAGTGTTCACTCTGTTTATTCTTACTGTTACACACAGACTTGTGTTCAAAGATTTTAAAAAGTCTGCAGGCCACTGTATTTTACTTGAAGGTTGAAATGAATGCTTTTCTCCCAGTTCTATCTCCACAAGTACAGTGGACCAGATTTTAGTCTCATTAGCACCAATATAAATCTGGAATAGTTCCACTAGTCTCTGTAATACTACTCCCAATACATGCTGATTTAACTGAGATCACAAGCTGGTCCATTGACCTAAGTGGTGTCAGTGGGGATGTACTGAGAAGAAAATTTGATCTGCTAAATTCAAATCCTTGAGGTGTTGTTCTAGCAGCCAAGTTATTTAGAAAGAAAACACTGAACTTGAATGTTGACCCTCCATCCCAGCTGGATCTCCACCTAAACTGTGCTCCTCCTGTAGCCTTTTAAATAGATCAGCAATTTACATTTTAAATAGATCAGCAATTCAAATTAGCGAAATGCCAGAATGTAGGTAGCGTGGAGGGGGGAGAGCTAAGCACTACCTGAAATTTCATCAGCATTCAACAGTGTAACTCTCCTTACATTTCCTGAGAGCATGGCTGCAAGGGTTCAGACTGGATGGGCTGTGCGGATTCAACTACTGCACATCTGTGTCCAGAGGTGACAAAGCGGCTGTTGTGTGAAGGATGAGCAGACATGAACATAGTGTCTCAGATCTTGACCAGACCTTGACTGGCCATAGCAGGTGTGCTCAGGCCCGAATCTTGCTGGGGAGAAACCTGTCAAGGAAACAATTCAGACAACTGCAGGAGAAGCAACCATGTTATGTCCTGTCATGATTTGCTCGTACAGATGTGTCCCACAAGCCTCCTCCAGAGCATGGGATAACCTGCAGAGAGCAAAGTGTGGGGAGCAGGGTTACAACCACCCTGCCAGTGACACTGAGCTCTGAGCCAGCCACCACGGGCTCACGGGTCAGAGAGCCCAACCATGCTCTGGTTGCCCCTTGGCTGCTGCATGCAAGCGTAAGATGATGGATTTGTGCTCCAATTCTTGCTCCTTTAAATGTCCAAACATTTCTGAGAACAGCATGTGTTTGGTCCTGGGAGCTCTGGGGTCTAAAACGGATGTGGGTGCCTCTAGGGTTCAGCTGCAATCGCCTGTAGTTTTTAAAATCATATTCTTGGATTTTAGCACCAAAGTAGGTGGTCCAGATCTTAACAAAGATAAATTACTGGCAGTGAGACCAATGCATAACCATAGGAAAATGTAAATGGAAAGGCAAAAACTGTATGACTATGGGGCATTTTCTTAGGAAGGCCTTGGCCTAAGTCAGTCTGCGTTATACAACAGCTCATCAGCCCCCACCACGCAGAGATCTGTCCTTGTTTCTTCCTATGGCACCACACACACAACAACAGAGTCACTCGCCAATGAGGGCCCAGCTGTGCTCCTTACAACAGGTTTGTGGGATTATTTCGGAGCTAGGAGCAGCCAGTTCTGAACCAGCTGCAGGAAAACATAAGACTGACAGAGAGTGAGATTTTGATTAAATGTTTTGCTTATTTGCTGCTTTTTGCTTTGCTTCCTCATGTATTTGTCTCTCCCTTTGGGTATTCGACCACTGCTGCCGGCAGGGAAAGGACTTGGAGCTACATTATTTCCACCTTTGACCTTCAGTGCTGACCTTATTCTTAATGCAGTGGATGATTTTTGGGTAACAAAACGCTGATGCAGTTCTGAAGGCCGGGATCATCTTCCTCTCGAGAAACTTGGTGCTTTTGTTCATCTACATCGCTTGCTTCGCATGCATAAACAGCCTTTAATTGCTGCTGCACAGGCATACTCACCTCACGCCAGCAGGACAAGGCTGTCCTGTACTGAAGGAATTTTATCTGCCTGCCTCGTGCCCTGACATACAGCGTACAGCAGTGTCACGCACTTCAGTGTCCGCCTTAAAAAGCATCTGCGCCGATCACAACACCATTATTCTTAATCCCTCCAGCTCTGATATGTGTTCACCTCACGCCAGGAGGAAGAATAGGGGGCAGTTGCTTGGGATAAACACAAACGGCTGTGGGAGATCCCCTCAGGAGCAGCTCTGTCACTGAGGACGTTTGCCTCACTGACAGCCCCGCACAGCCTGTCGGCTTGGCTGCTGCTCCCCACAAGAGAAATGGCAGCATTTCAGACTGTTAAAGGTGTGATTGATGCACGCTGTCGGTCCCTACCTGTCAGCCCATCTCACTGGCAGGAGTGAGATCCCCCCAGGGGACACAGCCTTACACAGTACAGCCCGCCCATCCCACTCAGGAAGACCCTAATGCCCTCCTGCAGCGCTCCTGGCAGGTGGTAACCTGCTTGGCGGGGCTGGGGAAGGGCAAGCAAAGAGCTGGGAGCTCTGGTTTTGCTGGCAAGGGCAGTGACATCTCCCTCAGAAGTACCTGGAGACGTGGGAGCAGGGCTGGCTGCTGCAGAGGGCTGGTTCAGCCCGGGGTTAGGACAGATACTGCTGCCGCAGCTGCAGCTGTGGGAACGTCAGTGGGAGAAACTTGCGGGATGCTGGCATGACTCCACGGCTTTGCATGTGCAACATTAAACACGTGCGGAAGGTTTGCAGTATCTGCTCCTGAGCCCAGGGATGACAGAGGTGGTACAAGCATTTACCCCTGCTTGGAGGAATCCCCATGGATGCGCATGGAGGTGCTGGCACATGTAGGTGTGAATTCCTCATTCTGCAGGAGGGAGGCTCAGTGTCATCTGACTATTCCTCTGGTTTTGCATCAACCTAAATAAAAGTATCCAGTCAAAATAACAAATCACCCTAGGAGCCAGGGATTCTTTTCTGTTTTGTGTTTGCTAGCAGATTTAAGGCTGTTTTTCGACATTGCAGTTCAAAGATCTTTTCATCCACAAGAGCATCTAAATCAAACCTCAGACCATTCAGCCACTGTCAGCAGCAAGAAAGCAACAGCAAAAAAACCGGTTGCCTTTCAGCAGCTCTTTCTCTTGGTGTCCCTTCTCCTCCCCACCCTCTGCCCCCCCAGATCAGCCTTTTGCACAGCTTGACCTGCCTCTCTCTGCGTCTGGCTCAGGGCAGCGTTGGGGCCCTGGGGCAGGAAACCCCAGCGCGGCCATCCAAAGCCCACTGGCGTCAGTGGAAAGACTCCTACTGACTTCAGGAGAGGCTGCACCAGGCCCAGGTTGAAGCAGAGACATCTTTCCTTCCAAACTTTTACTGGACAGTTCATAACCTGGCCCTGGCCGTGCATTAAGACTTTTGGGGACTTGCTACAGTGCCTACAAGGGTAGCACTGATGCCACTGCTGTATCACTCTTTTCATCTGATGCCTCAGATAAGAGTGAGTCTCACAGCTTCCCTTTCCCCTCCAAATCAAAGGCAGCGACTGCAGCTGCACAGACTGGCGAGTCTGTTTAGTTTCTGTGGGCCAACAGCCACCAGCTGTAGAGGCTGCTGTGCTTTTTGCTGGATGGGAGCTTTTAATTCCAACAGACAATGTGTACAAATATTTCCCATATCAAAATTGTTCCATATCTTCCTAAGTTAATTAAATGCAAATTTTCTAATGAGGTGACAACAATGGCAATAACCTGTTATCAGCATGCTAGCTAGTGCCCAAAACCAATGGGTGAACACAAAATCCTTGTGCTGTTATTAAACCGCATTCCTATACTAATTAATTACTTTTGCAGATGTATTATTCTGAAGCTGGACAGAAATGTGGATAGTAATTAAAAGAAAAAAACATTTACATTATTTGGAGATTGCAGAGTTGCTTTGTGGTATTTATTATTTCGCAATGTTGTTAAAGAAAGCCCTCATGCATTTTAATGCCCACTGCATGCTCGTTTAGCAAGAAATGGTGGAAGGAAAACTCAGGGTAAAAGCGCTGTTCAATATACTTTGAGCATAAACTAAGGTATAAAAGTTTCCTGAGTTGTGCAATAAGAATGAAGAAGCCACTTGGAGTACAAATTGAAGGGTGGCCATATATCTGTCACATCTTTGTGCTCGGAAAAGGACTTAGGTGCTTAAAATCTGGCAGAGGTGGAATTTATGTGCTTACATCCAAAACAGAGATTCTGCTGTCTACTGCAGGAGGTTTCCAAACTCTGACTTCAGCTGCCAGTATTAAAGTTCCCCAGACAGCTTGAATTCTAATCACATCCAAGAGCTATTCAGTCTTAAAAGGTCAAGTTGCCCAACATCCAGTTGTCACCAGCTTAGTTGGGACCCCAGAAATATGTTCCTCTATTTATCTTTCCTCAGGGCTGGTTTGAGCACTCTGAAAATTCCTACCAAACAGCTCTGAAATTGGATTTCTCATAAAACACAGCAGCAGCTATCAGTTTCTTTTGAAATATGGCTGCTGGAGTCCTCCCTTTTTCTAAGCTACTGCAGTGATTGAATGGGATTTGAGAGATACAGTTCAATGCCTCACTCTGCCTGGTCAGAGCTCATTCCTCCTGTGAAACACTCTAGTCAGGAGGCTTCGTCTCCCTGGAAGTCAGTGTGAGGTTTTCTCAACCCTTCTCACAGAAAAGGAGTGGCAATTTCCATCAGGACTGTGATTTAGAGTTGTGACAGCACTCCACCTTTGACAGAGATAGTTTAGGCACCTACCATCAAGAGAGCAGTCAGATGGTAGGAAGAGGGACAAGTCTTCATGATGGCACAGAAATTCAAAAGCCTATCAAAAAAGCTATTCAAAAGTGGGGAAGAGTATGGGATTTCAGACAGGATCCTGACTTCCACATCTCCTTGTCCGGTGATCAAGGCAAGGCAGCATGCTCCACAATTGGGCATCTCCATGTGCTGCTCAGGGACCCTGGGCACCCAACTAAAGAACAGGGACTGAGAAGTTGTATACTGCAGTGGTAGAGTGTTGTGATGGGTAAACCTTCGTTGGTCTTCAATCCACTTAAACCCTGGGGTTTCTATTTGGGAACCTCCAAATATTTTTCTTCCATTAGTCAGCATGCTTCAGAGGTACAAAGGACAGATTTTTCCCCACTGTTGGATAAAAGGCTATGTTAATTAAGACTGATCCAGATTTTATTAGGAATTAACTGTAAGCACCGTGTTTAGATACTCAGGTAGCAGTTTCCCATGTAGAATATTTTACAGTCATTCTTTTAATGGTATGAATCTTGTCAGAATGAGCAACAGGTGAGATGCACCTGTAAAACATTTCTCTGAGTGCCTCACACAGTCAGTGTAATGATGTCCTACAATGCAATAATAAAGCTTGCCAGGAAAATGAAGCCATAATGTGAAATCCATGTTCAAAACTGTTCAAAACAATTTGTTTACTGAATTCAGACAAATACGTCCAAACTGTTTTCATTACATTTAGCACGAGCTGAGTCAAAGCAAAAAGCTGAGTCAAGGCTTATAATTAACTATGAGTCCATTCACATCAAGTAATAAGGAGACAAATAGGTTTACTGCACTCCTCTGTGAGCTTCTTTCTACTCCAAATGTGGATAAATACATTCTTATTATTCACTCCTAGTAGCAGACAATGATGATAACAACAACAACAATAATAATATTTTACATTTAACTAGAATGTCTCCTCTGAAATAATTCTATAAACTTTGAAAAATGATGTGGTGGGACCACTTTATTCAGTTACTGAAAAGCAGCCACCTCTGGAGTGAATCGCATCTGCTTAAACATGGATAATGTCGATGTGATAGGTTAGGATTGGGAAAAGTATTATAACTAAGCAACAATGAAAGGGAAATTATTTGACCTAAGGCTTGTAGGAAAACCACAGCTAAAAACCCTTAGCTTTGGAGAAAAGTTCTATGGAGTGTTCAGTAATTGCTAAGGTTTTGAGATTTGCCTCATCCTAATGGCAAACATAATCTGAACTTTTAACCCATCACCAGACTGGAAGAAGGAAAACCCTGGCTGTGATGGACCAGCACGGCAGCTTCCTGACGGCTGTGAAACATGTTCTGAGCAACCACTGGGATGAAGCCCGCCAGCAGCAGGCAGTGAGCAAAGCGAACTGCTTTTTAAGATGCCTGTTTTCATCCCAACCTATCGCTTTTATCTTAATTAATTTGGTATTATTCAGCATGGTGGATTTAATTAAAATATTTAAAGTATTTAAATTATTAATTATTTAATAATTAGAAATAAGTATTTTAATCACTGACTGAATCATGTACACAACTATTCAATTTATTTTTTTGGAAATAAAGGTCTAGGACTATTCTTTTCCCTGTATTGTCATTTCAGAACTATTCAGAATTGCAACTTTGCCACACTGGCTTCCTGCAAAATATAGTGAGTGCAAAACATTTTATTTAATGCAGCCCAAGCAAACAACCATGTGTGGGGGAGACAGAAAGTGATATGGTCTCCTAAAGTCCTGCTAAAATCTCAGTGGTGGTTAGAGAGAGATACAGCTGTGGTGGTTAGAGATACAGCTGTGTGGAAAACACTAGGAAAAAAACAAGTCACAAGCCATAAACAAAAGGATGTAATTAATGACAGAGCAAATTTAGAACCTTTACACTAAAAACTTAATTACTTTGTGCTGACAGATAAGAATGTGGCCAAATGTCCACACAATATTCATGCCTGTTCACCCTTCATACAGGCAACAAACATGGGCTGTCCCGGGAGCAGCAGAGGACAGCCCTTTAGAGATCACGGGCCCATAAACCTGAGCACACCCAAAAGGAAATGGTGTGAAGTTGGTCAGTGTGTTACCAAACAGGTTGTTGTAAAAGTCACCTGTAGTCCCATCATGGACAGGGAGCAAACAGGCTGGAGGGCAGCAGCTCTTTGGAGGCATGTTCACACATTTGCAACTCCAGGGTGCCTTCTGTTCACCAAACTTTTGGTGTGGGCAGCCATTCACTAAAATGAAACCGACCCTAAAACAAACCAACCTCTAAATCCCCTTCATTTCTAACTGAAGCTGGATTTGGACGTG
This sequence comes from Nestor notabilis, assembly GCF_000696875.1. Classification (NCBI taxonomy): domain Eukaryota; kingdom Metazoa; phylum Chordata; class Aves; order Psittaciformes; family Psittacidae; genus Nestor; species Nestor notabilis. The sequence goes on from NW_009930703.1 coordinate 23,029, forward strand.
GTCCTCCTGACAGCATACAGGCTCTGTATTTCCCAGGGCTTTTGCTCATCCTCCCACATGCATTCCTG
>NW_009930703.1:23127-30257 GCF_000696875.1 Nestor notabilis
CCAAGGTGTTGCTTGCCCAGGTCTACTGCAGAGGTAAACCCTCAATGCTTGGAAGTCTGATGCAGCAGCAGGGAGTACCATCAGCTGCCCTGGCCCTGCAGGGACTTGAGACTCCCAGGGCAGACAGTACCACTGGGAGAAGTGAGTTGCAAGGACATAACCATAAACAGACTCCTGTCTTCTCCAAAGCAAGCTGCCCTGTCAGAGGTGCTGCACAGGTCTCTGTGACCAAGGAAGATCCATGCCAGCTGCAGTGAATCAAGCCACTATCTGGGTGGGTTTGGGTTTTTTTTTAATGCAGTTGTTATCGAATCATAGAATCATAGAATGGTTTGGGTTGGAAAGGACCTTAAGATCATCTAGTTCCAACCCCCCTGCCATGAGCAGGGACACCACACACCAAACTATGTCGCCCAAGGCTCTGTCCAGCCTGGCCTTAAATGCCTCCAGGGTTGGAGCATTCACAACTTCCTTGGGCAACCTATTCCAGTGCCTCACCACCCTCACTGTGAAGAACTTCTTCCTTATATCTAACCTGAAGTTCCCCTGTTCAAGTTTAAACCCATTACCCCTTGTCCTATCACTAGAGTCCCTAATGAAGAGTCCACATATATACCCAAAAACCCCAAGTTATTAGGAACACTACAGTATTAGTCAAATCAACTTTGTTTTTCAGAGGGATGAAAGTCAGAGATACAATTCACAAATAGTGGGTGGTGGTGGGTGGTGGTATTGAGCAGAGGTTTTCAGCCCTTTTTTCCTGTGTGAGCAAAGTTTCATGCTTGGAAAGACATCCTGTGTAATTGCTGTTGAAGGGTCACAAAAGGCTTATTTTTCCCAAGCTCCCAGGAAGAGTGAGCCAGCCAAAAGCTTGGGCTTCAGGTGGAGAGGCAGTGCTGCTCCTCTGGGCCGTGGCACTGCTGTGGATTTGAGTGTCTGGAAGAAGGAGCTGCTCCACTTGCTGGTTTCTGCCCTCATTTCAGGACCTTCCAAATTCAGCCTTCCAAATCACTGATTATTCCTCCACTGTGACAGAGAGGGCCCAAAGAGGATCAACAGTGTTTTACCTGGAGTACTTTATCCCAGTTCCACCTCTGAGGACAGCTGTGATGTCTGCCTGTAAATGATTAAGACTAGCATATAGTAGAGGTTTTACAGCACATCTTCTTTTTCCTCCTCATTAGCCTGCCAGCTTCAGCTCTCAGTCTATGCTAAGGTCAAGGAACACCTTCTGAGAGGAGCAACATAAGACAAAATCTCTCACACATGTGACAGTCTCTATTCCTCAAGACTTCTGAGACACAAGAAAATTTGACAGTGTGTGAACATGTTGCTCATGGATCTGTTTTTGATACTTGGTTGTGAGGAACGTAATAGTGGGGTATCTATATAAGCTAAAAATTAATGAACTGAGAGCTTTATTATCTCTGCAGCTCTCTAAACTGGAGCAGTTAGGTAGCCTGGTGTTTTGTAATGCCGTTTTACTTAATTAAAGTATTCCTGTTGGCTGGATGGAAAATGTGTTACCCTGGTACTAGCACATGATGAAAAGAGGCAGACATCATTAGTGTACACAACTCCTTCCTTAGACTCCACCAGAGCTAGGGCCTCTGTAGTTCCTCCAAAACAGAATTAACATACTTCTCATCAAAATGTTGTTGATTTGGGTGGATTTTTTTCCCTTATATTCAGCTGCATAGATTTCCCTGTTAAAAGTATTAAACTGTTTGGTTATCCATAATGTGCCTAGACTTTTGTGAAGGCTTTCCTGCTGTTATGTTAAGGAAGGTTTACTTTGGCACTTGCTGTTCCTATAATCCTGAGTTGTTAATGAATTGACCAACTTTTCATCATCCTTAGCATGAGAGATACTCATGATCTCGACTGTTACTTCTGAAGAGCAAGATTGCACTGGGGTCCTCTCATAAGTTTTCTTGGGTTTGTGCCCAAGAAAGGAGGAGAAGGAGGGAGGGGGGAGTGCATAAGAAGCATCTGGCAGTTCATCTGCATCCAGTCCCTGCTGACATCCTGAGATCCATCTGCCTGGGCACACTCCTCCCTTTGTACAGAGCTTGACATATCTGGTACCCCACTGCCAGACAACCTCAGCAAATACTTCTCTCTCCAACAGAGGCTGAGTCACTTTTCAGTGTCTTCATCTTCTGTTATCTCACTGCTAACCTGATGAAAGAGTTTTCAAACTGCTTATGGCTCTGTGGAAGGAATCTGTCAAAGAGCCTTGATCTGAGCAAGCTGGAATGTCTGATCTAGGTGTAAAGATCTGGCCTCCTCCAGACCAATGACCCTGAAGTCTTAATTCTTTACAAAGGACATGAAAACTAAGATGGTAACTGAGATAAATGTTGATGAGTGGATGTGATAGATCTGTTCCTCAAGGCTTTGCAAGGAAGCAGCAAGGAAGTACTGAAGGCCTCAGGGCCAGCTCCACAGTTAGCTGATTGGTTGAAAGTCAGTTATAATATTTTTCTGTTATTCTACGTCACTTTGTGTTCGGAATTATTGTACATACCCCCTGGTAGACTCTTTCAAAGCAACTGAATAACTCAATGCTTAAAAGGGGCACTTAAACTCTCTTGTTTAAGTTCTCGGAAATACAAGATCATTTTTCATTCTGAGTTGGCAAGGATGATCCCCACACTAGTGGTGGAATAGGGGGAATAATAGCTTTGTGAAAACTACTCTAGAGATCTGTACTATACAGAATGATGAATATATGACAGAGGACTGAGGCCTACTTTTATCCTTTATAAATATGCAGTGTAATGAAAACTTCCTTCCTGTATTTGTATTATTGTTTAAATTTAACATTTTATGCCTAGGCACAACTCCTACTCCTGTTTTGCAGCAATGATTCTGTTTCAATTTTTTCTTTCTTCCATCTGTATATTTTACATGAATATGTGCAAAAAGAATTTATCTTCTGTATGCAGGAATTCATTTAGTAAGAGACATCTCTGCTATGTATAAAAGCATAACATAGTGTAGCAGAATCACTTGTCCCCGTGAATTTGAGGGTACAACAATCACAAACAAAATAGATTGTCTCAGATGGGTGGCCTCTCCATCACCCCAGAACACTGACATAGTCCAGTCACAGCCGTGTGTATAGAAGAGGTTATATAATGTATGCGAAGAATCTCTTTAGCATTTATTGTGTTCTTTTCACTTGCCCTTTCGGCATTACCCACTCCATCATGATATCAACTTGAAAATTTCCTAATACAGAGGGCAAAACTCACTGACAAGGAAAAATTTCAAAACCACTGTTCTTTTTAGAGTCATAGGTTTGATAATATCTCTGGAAATTTACCAAATTTCAACATCACAGTCATCAGAAAAAGTCATTTATATTACAAGTAGTTCCTATTTTGAGGCAACCCTTAAGCAAAGGGAGGTAATGATCATTCTGCAACAGATAAGAAGTCATGTTTGACCAAACTCTATCACCCACAAAGGCACTTTTCTATTAGTTCAAAACAACTGATGACTGGCTTACAAGCAAAAAAAAAATAACAAAAACTCAGGCGTATTGTGTGGACAATACAATCTCGTTTATAATTTTTCTTATTTTAACCTTATTTTAAGCCTTCATGTATAAGGACGAGGACTATCAAATAGCATTTACAAGAACACAGCAGGTTTTAAAGGGCTGTTCTTCAAAACAAAAATCTATGTAGCACACTGGGAAAATTTCCCCTGCATACATTGTCTAACTCTAAATGAATTTGTGGTTTTGGTAACGATCTGAAGAAGACACTCTACTCTTTTCTCTGTTCAGCACATCCTGTTATTACTGGAGCAGCGGAGACACAGTGGCACAAAGGTAAAGAACTGCCCAGGCAGAACAGCTCAAGAATGGCTACGATTAATGAACAGATAAACACAAATATGACGGTCTGCCTTTTATGAAGGAACAGTCATGAGCTCATTAGAGCAGTGAGAACCCACAATACCATTGTTAAAACAGCTCTGCTTTAAGTAGACAACCATAGCACCTTAGCTCATCTTTTAAATGAGAAGCTGAAGGAAGCCATCAAAAGGGAAGCAAGCAAAACCCTGACTTTCACTGTTCAGGCTGCTCTGAAGGCTCCTCAGGCAGGAAAGGCTAAATAAAGCTGACCTGAATTCAGAATGTGCTGTCTTTTCCAAACCAGATCCAGCCTTACTGTATTACACAGGAATAGCTTCTTGAGGCCTCTTCAGCTTCAGCCAGGCAAGAGCAGGGGAGATGGCAAGTCACTCTCCAAGCCCCTCCATGCAAAAGGATAACGTCTAAAGCTTTCCTACCAAAAGCAGTGGTCACGAGCATGGCATTCTTTGACTGGAAAGCAGTCCCAGAGACACTATGGGAAACAACTATGCAGAAACAAGTTTCAAAAGCACAACAGAAGACATTTTTTCTGGCACCTCCCTAAGAACCTAATAAATAAAAGTAAAAAGCCTGAACATCTCAGCTTCTATTTATTTGTGGTAACAAATGAGGCACCAGTGTGGTAGGAGACTCACCCTGTAGGTTAAGCTCTGCTCTGTTCATTTTTGTAGCCCGTCCAAAGCAATCCAAGATTACAATCCTATTCTAAACACCAGCGGCTCCCCACTGAGGGGTGATCCTCTAGGAGTGCGGAATCAGCAAAAAGGCTCCCCTGCCATTTCCCTCCCTGTGCCTCCACTCTGCTGACAGTATCACAGGAGAAGAAGGTGTCTCTAGAGAAATGGGGACATTGTTAGTATCAGTACATTTACATTTAACTCATTAACAGACACACAAAACTACTTTAGCTTGGTATAATGTGACTTTTTTTTATATGTGAAGGCAACAGCAATTAGCTTGACTTACACTTTGTGTAAAGCTCCCAAATCCTGTTTATTCCTTACTTAAATAAATGAACCATTGATCCAAAGAGAAGCTGCTTCATTTCAGACATCTTTCTCTCCTCCTGGCCTTTTTTTTTTTCTCCCTGTGGAAAATAAGAAGTTGAGGTAGCTCTGATTTGATATCAGAATTAACTTCTTTCACACCCTCTTCTTGAACAAGACGGCGAGATGTGAGGTGGTTGTCTCCTGAAGAACTGGCCATTTTACTTTGATTTTCTTCCACTCTCATTCCCAGAGAGGCTGTGATAAAAGAATGACATCAGTTTGTCACCAAGCTCCATAGTCACCTCCTGTGGCTTCGCTCTTTAAAATTCCTACAATCTCTTTGTGAAATGGCAAACTCCCAAAGATCTATATGCTGCTCAGTCTTTACAAGGTTCAGAAAATGAAGCTCTTCGTAGCTCACATTTATAACTGATCTGAGCAAACACCTTTTAGGGAGGATTTGGGCAAGGCATGTACTGCACTGCAGGGCTGTCAGCTTTTAGCTGCTTTTTTAGTGATTCAGAATAAGACAACAGAATCAAGCCTATTGTTTGAGTAGTCATGTATTTATTTGTGGTTTTAACGTGCAAAACCAGTATAACAATCATAGAAGTTAGAAAAAATGTTTTGTAATTCCTTTTATTGCATCCCTGGTATGATTTATAAACCTTTGATGATTATAATAAATATAATTTATCCAATCTACATTTTTCTTGATTGTAAACTATCAAAACACACACAACAAAGGTTCAAACCTTGTTGCTATTTGATTCCTAGCTTTGTGTTCGTCAGGAACTCCTCGAGGGACTCCAACTGAATCAATATAGATTCTTTTGTCAAAGTCTGTTGCTAAAATACTTCTCTTTATGCCCTGAGGAGTTTGTTTCCCTCTCAAATGCCAGGGTAAACAGAATTGCCAATTGAACATTTGCGCAGGTGCCCTTCCAGTTCGGAGGAAGTGTAGACCTTAGGATGTTCCCCCATACTACCACCGTAAGTTTGCTCTGGGAATTTTTAGAGCTGAGTAGTTTCCTGCATCATCCTCAGTCACATTTAGTAGATCTGCACGTCTCTAATTCTCCTAGATCCCTGGTAGCATTCACACCCTGCCATGAGAGACAAGCTGTATGGTTACCAGATGCTGCAGAGAAAGTAGGAGGCACCCTGATGTCCTTGTCCAGCAGAACAGGGAGTTAAGAGTGACAGGGACTTTAAGGTTTTGTTTCCCCAGGCAGCCTTCTCCTGTTACAGTCTGATTATGCACATCATTCCCTGTTGGTCTCAAGTCCATCCTAATGGAAAATGGACTACCTGTGCTGTAAGTCGTCCTGAAGCACATGCCTAACAATTGCTTCTATTTAAACTTTTCACTGTATATTTGACCCATTCTACCCAGGCCTTGGTACTTCCATAATCTGTTTCTATTTCAAATATCTATTTCAATTACCTTTACTACCTTAGGATTATTTGGTGGAGTCCAAGTCCCTACCAATGGACGAACGATAGTGTCCACAGGCTGGCCACATTCATTCCTCTTTGGCTCCCAAACCACCATTCTAAATCCATCAATTAGACCCCCTCCTGTCACATCTGCCCCGAGGCCATGAACTTTGCTTACTTCCCCACCACCACTTGCAATGGCAAGTGCTATGGGACCACACTCTAAATCCCCACAGTCAGATTTTATGTGACCTTTAAACATGTCATTTTAGTTTTTCAAGATTTTCACTGCGCACTGGGTGAAATCCACCCATTAAACCCATTAAAGGCAGTTGTAAAACAAACATGACTCCATCCAGGACAAGGCAGTCCTGGATACTCTGGGCATAAGTATTTATTGTAACTGCTTAACTTTCTTTGCTCTTTTAGATCTTCACACTTAAGTATTTGACAGGCTGTGAGAGACTGATCTGAAATCAGACTCCACTGTCCATTGTCTCAAAGATTGGTATGAGAAGCTGAGGTGGAATTCCACCAATCCATTGTCTCAGAGATGGGTGGGAGGAGTTGAGGTAAGACTCCCATACCCATTGCCTGGGAGAAGGGTGTGAGGAGCTGAACTGGGACTTCACCATCCATTGCCTGAGGGATGAGTGGGAAAGAGCTGAGATAAGACTCTTCCTTCCATTATCTCGAGGATTGGTGTGAGGAATTGCTGCCCATCACGCCAAGAATTGCTGCAGACTCCTGTAGTTGAAAAGCTGGCTGCAAGACCAGGGAAACTGGCCCACCAGGAACCAGTAATACAT
>NW_009930703.1:30380-37480 GCF_000696875.1 Nestor notabilis
CGGTCTCTTGGGGGACACTCTGCTCCGATACCAACTATGAACCCTGAAGGACTCCCACCACCTCTGACAATGGATTCCTGGGACACTGCTGGATCCACGGTGGTGACTCTCTCTCTCTCTCTGCGCCCCGAATTATTGCTTCATTTTTACCTTTTTTCCAATTTGTCCTATCGGTATCCCCTTTTTACAATAATTTCTGTTACCAGTGTCTCACAGCCCCCCAGGACCCGACTGATGGCAAAACCAAACCTGGCTGAGCTGCCAAACCCATACTCACTACATGCAGCCTAGAAGAGAGTGGGAGAGGACCAAAAGCACCATCACCAAGCACTTGCAACATCACGCCCAGACTCCCAACGCACAGCCCAGACACCTCCATGGGACCAGCTGTGCTCCAGCCCTGAGTGACGCCTCTGATGCCCTTCCACTGGCACAGTAAAGGTGTCCCTTCATCTCCGGACTGGGAGATCCCAGGCTTGTTTGTTGGCTTCCTCCTCCTCCTCTCCCTTTCTCAAGGGGCAGCGTCAGGAGCTGGGCTCAGCACTGTCCTCTCCCTGTGGGTCGGCAGCGCCCTCCCCCGCACCTCCCCACCCAGCCAGCCTGGCCCTCGCGGCTCACACCCCAAAGTCACGCACCCCGGCCCCAGCCACTTCAGACACGCTTCAGCTCTGTTCCCCTCTGGACAAGGCTATAAGCCGTTTCCCATCCTCATTGTCTACATTAGCGCAATGGTGGCAAAGTTGCTGTTCTTAAGAGTTCAGTTCAATGTCACATCTGTGTTTGTGATACACAGGTTTCTGTTGACCATGTTTCTACAGTAGCCAAAGGGCATTGCCTGTTCCCTAGTTCTGGGTCCTGTTCCCCACCATGATTGCTGCTGTACCAACCGAAGGCTTCCTTCTGCCAGTACAAGCCAAGAAGTCAGCCTGTCAGCGGGGCTCTTGGGGCGGTCAGCGCGGGGCTGGGAGCATTGGCAGGGGGGCAGGAGCTCCCCACCCGTGCTGGGGCAGGGCCCCTCCTCTCCTCAGCAAGCGGGGCTCAGGCTGGGCAGTGGGCACCCGCCGGGACACTCATGCCTGCAATGCCCCTAGTTCTCCGAGGCCTCCAGCCCTGCCCAGCAGCCAGCTAGGCAGGGACAGAGCAGCCCTCGGACAGGGCCCTGGCCCCCCCAGGGTGCTCATTCCCCCAGCATGCGTGCTGTGTCGCCGGGCACATGCACACCCACACATCTGTGGACCCACGCTGAAGAACAAACGGATCTGTGTCCATCGTTTTTGCCTGGTGAGTTCCTCTGGGGCTGGCTGCAGCTTCCTGACAGGCAGGGCCCGCCGCCCGCCCCTCCAAAAAAGGCTCCTCTTTCTCCTGTAGTGTTTTGCCAATGGGAATTCCCAGCAACAGAGTAGAGTTGAGGTTCGGCTTCAGGATATTAGACGCATGATCACTGAAAAGTATTGATGCAGAATGAAGCTTCTATTTGAACTATCCTCCACAATCACCAGTTAGTTGATTTGTCCCAATATTTATAGTTCATCATTACAACTGCCAAAACTGGCAACCACCAGGATTGTTGTCTCAATTAAGGACAGTAAACAGATTGTCCCATTTTTTTTTGTAATGAAAAAATCTAAAATGTAATACTTCACAGTTTAACATGTTTATTCATTTAAACAAGCTAAGAAATAGTGGTGTGACATCTGCTTGGGAGACACTGGTACCTAACATTTTGGCTGTCTCCCCACCAATTTGGTTGTGATTAAGGGGGAATAAAAGGAAGAATAGAGGATTTTGTCAACTAAATGCATTGATCAACAACAACAACAACAAAAAAATCCACTTTGGAAAAGGGTAGAAATACATTTACAAAATAATGCATTACAGCAAAATAAGAGGATGATGTGCAAAAATGCTGCAAAATATCTCCGTTGGCTCTTTCAGGGAAAAATACTGCAAGCATAAGATCAGACAATCGTTGCCAGTTTATTCATCTCATGGATTCATTTCCCAAAGTGCAGGCATAATCTCCTACAAAATCTTTTAAGAAGCAGTTCCAACATCACATTTCTGCTGTCTTATTGATGTGCCATATTGCTGTTTTCTTAGTCATAAGTAACACTAATTATTATGCTACTGTAAGTAAAACTTGAAATGCAATCAAGATCTGTAGTATCCTGTTTGTATTCACTCTCAACTTACCTAGTCTGCATTTCAAATACAGGCCTATACTGAGAATTGTCCTAAACCACAGAATCATAGAATGGTTTGGGTTGGAAAGGACCTTAAGGTCATGAGCAGGGACACCTCGCACTAAACCATGTTGCCCAAGGCTCTGTCCAGCCTGGCCTTGAACACCACCAGGGTTGGAGCATTCACAGCTTCCTTGGGCAACCTATTCCAGTGCCACACCACCCTCACTGTGAAGAACTTCTTCCTTATATCTAACCTAAAGTTCTCCTGCTTAAGTTTAAAGCCATTACCCCTTGTCCTACCACTACAGTCCCTAACCAAGAGTCCCTCCCCAGCATCCTTACAGGCCCCTTTCAGATATTGGAAGGCTGCTATGAGGTCTCCACGCAGCCTTCTCTTCTCCAGGCTGAACAGCCCCAACTTTCTCAGCCTGTCTTCATAAGGGAGGTGCTTCAGTCCCCTTATCATTCTCGTGGCCTCCTCTGGACTTGCTCCAACACCTCCATGTCCTTTTTATGTTGAGGACACCAGAACTGGACACAATACTCCAAGTGAGGTCTCACAAGAGCAGAGTAGAGGGGCAGGATCACCTCCTTCGACCTGCTGGTCACGCTTCTTTTGATGCAGCCCAGGATACGGTTGGCTTTCTGGGCTGCAGGCGCACACTGCCTGCTCATGTTGAGTTTCTTGTCAATCACCACCCCCAAGTCCTTCTCCACAGGGCTGCTCTGAATCTCTTCTCTGCACAACCTGTAACTGTGCCCAGGGTCATGCCAACCCAGGTGTAGGACCTTGCGCTTGGCTTGGTTAAACTTCATAAGGTTGGACACACCTTGCATTTGACCTTCACCAGCTGGCTCAGTTGTGCCTTATAGGCACAATCCCGTATCAGAGTGAAATGAATCATCATTCTACCAGGAGCTGCTAGCAACATTTTCGTCCCTGAATGGGCAACATTCAAAACTTGGCCCCAAGTCAGCAGATACGCCTCTTCCATGGTAGTAATTTTCATGGAAATGGGATGAGCAGTTTTGTAGCGTTTTCACTGAGCTTCCATTTAGTAGGGTTGTTCAGAAACTGTTTCCAAACACAACTTCTAGGTCAACTGCTCTAAGATGACACCTAAGCAAACAGATGAGTTTGCCCAAGTTGTGAATGTTCACAATTACGTGTCGCAGCATAAACTCCCCGTCTACATGTTGTCCTCACTACAGCTGGTCTGACGCACGGAAAGAGCCATAACAGATCCTGAATCACATGATGTCTCTATGATATGCAACAGTGAACTTTATATAAACCATTGTTCAAGAAAAGTTTAAATATATCTCTAGGGTCTATTAGGGAAATGCTTAACATGCCTCCTAAGCTTCCAGTGAAACACATTTATGGACTCTAGGAAGTAGAGTTAAAAACTTTCCTTGTCAATGTTCATCAGCAGTACTACTAAAATTACTATACTGAGGCTTCTGCCCTGAGATGGCCTACGTGCTGGTTCAGCTTTTGTAAGATCAAACAGAAACAGAAAACTACTGAGCAAAATCACTGCTGGAAGACTGTCATGTCAGAGACTCTTGCAGATGGGATATGTGCTCAGACCCACAGCATGAGGACCCAGTACAGACATCTCCTCCACAACCTCTGCAGGAAAGAAATTCAGTTTACTCCACAAGCAGAGGGTAACAACAATAATGATAGCTACCCTTCCCCCACAGGTGAATCTCCTTGAAAAAACTTGCCCCGTTAAACCAGGTTTGCTGTATAAATGGTTTGTTTGGCAATCTTTCTTTGAAACAAGCATATGAAGGTATTATTTTTATAATAAAATCAATGTCTGAAGTTGATGGAGCTACACAGAACAATCTGGCTGCAGAAAGAGATCTGGTCTATTGATATTGGGTAGGACACAAAAGAAAGTCCTCTTTATCGTCTTTTAAGTATTCATAGGCTACGCTTTGGTTTAATATGAACTTAGGGGCTAGAACTGCCTAGAATCATCCAGATATTCTAGAACTAGTGAGTACCACTGCTCATATTTGAACATTGTGCTGTTTATATTGCTTTAAAGTTCTTTCAAATGTATGTATAATTCAGCGTGTCCAACATTAGTAAGAGCACCAAAATAGTAAAAATACATTTATTAATAAAATAGACACTGAGCAACTAATACAAAGATAGGTGGTCTAAAACCCAAGAGGTGTATTTCAATCTCAGATATAATTAAGGACAAAATAAGCCACATGTTTGCAAAGATAAAAATCAGTCTCTAAAATATCAGGCATGGACAATGTAGCACTCCAGAAAGCAGAAATAATTTGAGGTCAGATTCTGATTTCCCCTTGGAGTAAATCAGTTGCAATTTCACTGAACTCAGGGGAATCATAAATTAGTAAACTCAGAATCACAGAATCATAGAGTGATTTGGGTTGGAAAGGACCTTAAGATCATCTAGTTCCAACCCCCTTGCCATGGGCAGGGACACCTTCTACCAGACCAGGTTGCTCAATGCCCCATCCAACCTGTCCTTCAATACTGCCAGAGATGGGACATCCACAGATTCCTTGGGCAACCTGTTCCAGTTTCTCACCACTCTCACAGTAAAGAATTTCTTCTCTATATCTAACATGAACTTCCCCTGTTTAAGTTTGAAGCTATTACCCCTTGTCCTACCACTACAGTCCCTAATGAAGAGTCCCTCCCCAGCATCCTTACAGGCCCCCTTCAGATATTGGAAGGCTGCTATGAGGTCTCCACGCAGCCTTCTCTTCTCCAGGCTGAACAGCCCCAACTTTCTCAGTCTGTCTTCATACGGGAGGTGCTCCAGCCTCCTTATCATCCTCGTGGCCCTCCTCTGGACTTGCTCCAACAGCTCCATGTCCTTTTTATGTTGAGGACACCAGAACTGGACACAATACTCCAAGTGGGGTCTTACGAGAATCAGACCTCATTGCTAACATTGTTGTGCTTGTGCCTCTTAGAAAACCAAGGATGGTTCATTGCATTTCATGTAAAGTGGTGGCTTTTAGGCTGAAAAGACTACTGACATAGACCAATTAGAAATTATTGTACTAATAAGAGAAAAAGTATATTTGCTGCAATATTAACCATGCATTTCTATGTATATGGAACAAATGCTTCAGTCACACATATAAACGATTAAGATTTTGTCTATGAGTCGTAATTATGGGAAATGCAATCTTCCTGTTCTAGTAACTTCATGTTCATAAATTTCACGGTAAGAATAGTTTTTTAATCTAACTGATTCAGAAAGCAGGTTATGAGACATCCTTCATGAACGGGTAACTACACATCTTTCTCAGGCCACATATCACTCAGAGAGCTACATGCAGACATTAAGAAAGCAATCTTTCCAGCATTTTGTGGAACAACAAAATTGCTCAAGCAATGTAACAGGAGAGGTCTGCAGCTTCTGTGACATGTGCTGTCACACTGGTGAAGTGAAAAACATGTCACATCCAAGGAAACAGTTTGTGATATGCTTTTCCCTCCACTGGAAGGCAGGCCATGTGTCAGATAATGCTTCACCATGAATGCAACATGTTACTAAGCATTTGGTCATGTGTGCATGTATTAGTGGACAATAAGTCATATGCATGCTAAATGTTAGGATTTGGTGTCTGTAACAGTCATAATTAGAAAATGAGGAATATTTGCACATACATGTTTATGTTTCTCTTTCATATTCTTCTTGGAAGACTGATGTACTCTGAATTTTTAGAGCAGTTGTTTTGCATTGCATAAAGTGAATGAGGAGAGTGACAGATAAGAAGTGGATCCTTAGAGACTCATAATGTATATGGTCATAGTTACCGTATGGTTTAAAAATTAACTGTATTGATCTAAGTTCCTTAAGTGGTGATAATGGAACTGTGTCAATTTAAAATAAATATATTTTCCATTATAATATCTGTTATGATTTGTATCCCTTTGTCTTCAAAATCACTATAAGAAATCTTAGTCAGGCTTTTCTGGAACAAGTCAGTAAATATCTCAGTTGCAACTACACCTAACATTCAGCCCTGAAATTGGTGTCAAAGATGACACCAACCTATTTTGCTAATAGAATTTCACAATTATAATTACTTTTCTGGAAGTCAATCTGCCTAACTTCTTCGCCATATTCAGCAAAAATGGTTCGATGCTTTTCTTCGTATCAAAGTGAATCTGAACTAGAGAAAGACTGACCACCTTTTTAAAACTGAACCTTTACAACAACAAGCTCAGTTATATGGCAAACTCAAAGCAGAAAAGGATACAGCCAGAATTTTACATCTCCCTGCAGTGGCTTTGACATACCAACTTCTTCAAGTGGCTTGTGGTTATCAAAGGGATCAGAAATGTTATCTACAGTGCATATTCTGCAATGTACTTTGCAAGAACTGAAGGATGTCATGTAGCCAAGACTTTCCCAATTATTAGTATGTATGGAAAAAAAACCAACCCAAAACCAAAAAGGGTTTCTTAATACTTACAACTTCTCATATTAGTTTGATGATTAAAATGATTGTATAACTGAAAAGCCATCTTTTTTACAACATCCCCCTAACAGGTAGAGCAAGCTGATATCACAACCAGCAGGAAGAGTATAATTAAAATATGATTTTGACTTTATATTAATAATAGAGCAATACACTAATTAAAACCAACATCGACTGAACTTTCTATTTACACTAGTTCAGACAGCACAGGAGGCAAAGAACTGTGTTTCAGAGGCATATGTGAATGTTAGAGCTTCTGTCATCCAGGTGCCATTTCTGACAGAACACATGTGTGCTGAACAGTTGGCAAAAGAATGAAAAAGATTACTGCAGATACATGGGCACACAGAATCTGGGATGACATAAAATTAAGTCCATATAGGAGGTGACAGACTGCTTCTAAAAAGATATTTTTTCCCT
>NW_009930703.1:37511-42985 GCF_000696875.1 Nestor notabilis
TCGTATGTGCGTGTGTGCACACATGCACGAAGAAAGATTAAAAGGGAGAGAAAGTATGAGGGGAATTTTTGATACATTTTAAATACAAATCAAAAAAGACTTTTTATTTGGCATTTCTGCTTTCTTTTGGGAAAGGAAAAGGAAATTAATTTGGCTATTAGAAAGCTTTGATTCCTAAATTTTGTCAAGGCAGACTCTCCTCCTGTGAAGTCAGCATCAATACCCAGGATAATAACAGCACCTGTCTTTTGACATCAAAGTTCTCTGCCTGAGAAAACAAATAATGTAAACAACAAACTTCATGTATTGTATGGATGCTCCTGGCTTTCCTATTAACCAAATACACTTGCCAGACATAACTGTTCTTCTCTTATTTTGGAGATCTGGAATGCAAAAGTGACTGACGTATTGCAAAACTTTCTTACAAATTTGGACTGCAAGAAATGGCATCATTTACTGTCTCACAGTGAAGAGACTGTGTGTTCCTACGTAGTCTTGTTGAAGCTGAAGAAATCTTGATGATAGATTCACTGCATCTGCTAGTTTTCATCTGGATCCAGATCCAGGTCAACTTCATTGGAAATGTTAAGATAAAAGAAAGCATAGAAAGCCAACAAAAATACCAGTATAGCTGCAAGGACAAGTGCAACTTCCTGTAGGAATAAGAGAAAAAAGTAAAAACTGTTAGAAATAGTACCATATTTTCAGATAAATCAGGAATATTATTTCCCTTCTATAATGCATAGCAAAATAAAGACATATATAATTGTAGAAAGCATTGATACTTTAATGATTTCTTCTTTGTGATTGCCATTTCAGAATGTTATAAAATCCATTCACTTAATAAGATTTTGGTAGAGTTTGATATACTGCCAAAAATAGGATGGATGGCTTAAAGACCTAAAAATAGGAGCTTTATATCCTTTTATTATGCTATTCCTTCTTTTTTAAAAGAAAAGACAGAATCCATAAACCACAGTTTTGAACACAAATTTAGGTTACGAATTTACACTGTGAATTTTGATGTTTTCTAGCAATATGTTACTGCTTTTTGCCAACAAATTTGTAATTTTTTAATGAAGCAAACACAGTATGGTGGAAGTCAATGAAAATTGCTACCTCTACCTCCCAACCTCCTGGCATGCATTACAATATGGAGCTACAAAATCTTTCAGAATTGGATGAAACTTTTCTTCCTTCCCCTTTGCAATAAGGCAAAAAGCACAACAATATGCACTTGTGCTTGCCTCTCTTCCCATAAAATATTGCAACTTGCTGCATCTTCCTTAATTAACATAAAAGAGTCTTCCAAAGTATCCATGATTTACAGCAGCTTTCAGAAGCAGAAAAATGTTTTTGCACTACATGTCATGCTCATTATGTGACTGCCTATCATCATATTCTAACTTTAGGCTGGACTCTGTTAAGCTTCAACTTTAGATCTCAAATATAATAAATCAGAGTATTATCATACTTTTTTAAACATTACTTCTTTCAAAGTGACACTATTTCACATTTTAAAGCTTTTATTCTCCTGGAAAGCATAGCACATTTCCTATAGTGTTGACCTTCATTTTGCTAGACAATGAAAGAAGAAATACAAATGTGACACAAATCTTTATGTTCCTGGAGCTCACAGAAAGTGTGACTTCCACAGCTCACAACATGCACTGCTTCATCCTTTATCATCATGATGTATTTTTAAAATCTGAGGTGCTCAAAAGGAACAGGTTAGTTTGTTCCACCCAAAACTGTGCTCCCTCCACAAAGAGAAGCAACAACCTCCACTCCAAATCTCAGCTTCATGTTGGCCTACAAACCATCTATAGCAGAACAATCCAGCTGTAAACTTAAAAGGAGAGAAGAAAAACAGTTCAGTGACTTCACAACAACTAACCTGAATCAGTACAGAAGATGCCACATCAAACCTACTCTACCAGTGGGACTGAAATCGTACACCCTTTACCATCCAAGGATAGAATCTGGCCCTCTTGGGTGTAGAATTCATGGTGTTCTCTAAATGAGGTCAAGAGAATTCTTCCTGATAATGCCTGTTTCTCCTGTTAGAAGGGGGTAGAGATGGTACCTTTGTTATGTAGACCTGCACTGTAGGACAAATTCTGTCCAGGATCTCTAGACTGATGGTGGCTTTGTGATCAATTTTGTGTGTCCACTGCCATGAAGGAGTTAAAATGGTGTTAGCTTTATTTTTTTTTAAGTCCAGCCCGTAATCTGGCATTCCTCTATAGAACAGCATTTCATTTGCATTTACATGAATGCATTAACTAGTTCATCAGAATGTTGGATCAATAATTCAACATATGCCATCTAATAAACTTTGAAATACTACTGCCTAGTTGGCGTATGCTCTATAGGAATCTTTGTTCTATAGAAACCTTTGCTTTACATTTTATACAGATGATTAATTGAGATGTACTTTAAATTTATTTTACCACATTAAAATTGCTCCTGTAAATTTGCTGAGGCTGTTTGCTACAGAATTCAACTACATTTTCCTCTTAGAATTATCATCCTCTGAACCTCATCCTCCTGATTTCATGTGATTTGGTTAAAAAAAAAGTACATCTAATTCACTAATATATTAAAGGAAAGTGATTTTCGCTTTGTTGCAGTTGCAACACGTCAGTATCTCACAAAAGGGCATGGCAGCATCAGACAGGTTTCATTTATTTCCTTGTATCCACAGCTGTGCTCCCAGACCCATCTGGCCACACAGCTACTAATCTTAAGAGGATGTAATAAACAAGTGACATACAACTGCAAGCTCCATCTGCTCAGGAGAGTGGACACAAAACCATACAATGCAGGCACCGTTCACACTTGACGCAGAGAGCAAATTCATTCCAAGATTAAAAAGTTTTTTCCCTTGTTTGGATGCCATACTTTGCCTTACAATAGGTTTACATGTTCTCTCCCTTCTCCCCAGCCACCCTTCTGAAACGCTGTGATTGCAGCAGCAAAATTTTGGGGAATGTTTGCATCAAAGATTTGTTTTCTAGGAAGTGGAACTGGGAAAATCCCACTTTTTTTCTCAGGCTGCCCAGTAACTGCTTTGACAGGAGAAGTTCTTTAATTCCTCTGCCTAAGTTTTACAGAATAACACTGAGATAACAATGCTACTTTCCTTGCTCAGGCATTAGGATCTGGGTGGCTGGATCAGTCTTTATTAACCCTCAGAATGAAAAGCCTATTGAAATTCCAGGTTTGAGGATTATGCAAGAACCTTAATTTTGAGTTACTGAAAGAGTACCAAAAATCTAAAATAAATGGCCTAACACCTGGCTCTCAGCTAGCGATACGCAGTCTCTTAAGAACTGCATCCAGTTTATGAACTTTTATAAACATAAATTTTGCATTGTAAATGGCAAATGAGATGCTACACCACTATACTGTCTTTGCAACAACAGTATATATTGTCATTTTAATTTGTTTTATACTTATCAGGCTTAGCTATTTGTATTTTAAGCCATGCATAGAAATGAAATGTTAAAATACTCCCCGCTTGGCATACATAACTCCCTTTCTCTTGCATTTTATGGATCATCCCCATCATCCCTCTGCAAAATCCATTTACTCAGAGGATTTCACCATGAATAATTAACCAATATAGAAAAAGTCTTATATAAATAAACTTAAAATGATCATAGGTCTTTTTCTCCTTTTTTTCTTTTATAACATGGTACAGAACACTAGGAAATAACATCCGTGCTCTCAAATCCCAAAGTACAGTCAAAGAAGCCTTCAAAAGGAACAGAATTTTCTATTATATTCTCATACATTTAGAATAATGCCTGTAGAACCCTACAAATTTCAGCTTGGTTAAGTTTTTCAGAAACTTTTCCATAAAGGAAACATAGGCCATAACAGCATAATGTAGATTTAGTTGTTCTTTCATTTTTTGACAGTTCTATGTCTCTCATGCCAAAATACTTGGGTAATGTCCTCAGATTCACCCTGATGGAGCAAGATGCAGAGCTGGGATCTAAACAAGATTAATCAGAAGTTGAAAAAATAGCGGTAAGGAAAAAAAGTTGGCTCTAACAACACAAATCATAGAATCAGAGAAAGATTAGATTTGGAAGGTACCTTAAAGATTATCTAGTTTCAACCTCCCTCACCACAGGCAGGGACATTTTCCACTAGACCAGGTTGCTCAAAACCCTGTCCAACCTGGCCTTGAACACTTCCACCAGGGATAGTTCATCTACAACTTCTAAATCCGGACACTGCGTATGGTGGCATCACATCCTACACATACGGAGAAATTTTACACTTCCAGGAAATTTCAGATTTTTTTACTTTTATTTTTTATTGTCCTACAAAGAGAATCGTACCTTTTGTATCTGCAACCAGCTTAAAACTAAGTGAAAGAGTACCACAAATTGCTGTCTTTGAAATGCTAAACTGTCCCTACTGATTTCTGAGAAGAGATGAAAAGAAAATCATGCTGACCAAGAATACCTGTAGAAATTAAAGAAACATACATGGACTTGACACTCATGAACCTTTTTATCCCATAGGATTTCTAACCAGAAGACTTTATCTGGACATTCACCATTTCTTAGAGTTTCAAGAAAATTCTATTTAAAAATGGATGTTTACTTCTTTAATGCAGAACGTTCCACAGCTAATAACAGGTAACAGAAGTAATTTATTAACTTTTATCAGTCATTTTTATGTTTGGGGGATTTTTACTGTAAAAATTTCAGATGGAACAAAGATCATTATTCTCTCAAATAATGAGAATAAGGTACTTTTAGAGAGTCACCTAAAAGGCCTGGCTGTGTGTTCACAAAGCAACAGGATTCATTTTAATATAGCTAAATGCCAGATAATATATGCAGTATCAAAGATGTAGACAGTACTTAAAAAGTGGAGGACTCTGCTTCGAGAAACTGTGACTCTAAAAAGTTCTCTGGACTTATGGGGTAACCGCTCCCGCAGCACTTTGGATGTGCAAAGGCAGAAGGGCTTCCAGTAGGGACACGACTGGTATTAATTTTATTATAGAGAAGAATCAGAAGCTAGTTTGCTTACAGCATATAACTGTAAGGTGCTTCGCAGTGTGGGGTCCTCCTATCTGGTTTACAACAACCTCTCAAGGTCCAGCTGTGGTCAGATAAGCTCTGTCTTGAAATAAGAGGCCATTTCCTAGCAGCAAGAATGATTGAACATTTCAGTTACCTCTTGCGGAAAATATGGACTTCCATGGCTGTGAGTCTTTTATGGTCAGATCTCTCAAAAAAGTACATTTTGGTTTAGCTTCAACTTGGGTTTGTGCAAAAAAGAAGTCCTGGCTACCAGCCTTGGAATTGGTAAACTCAGCCTTCTAGACTGTTCCCCTCCTTCAGGACCCCGGGAAGACTGGGATTACTTATGTGGTCAGTGCTATCTTCTAAACCCCTGAAGTATTTTTATTTACATATGTATATATGTATATATGTATATATGCA
>NW_009930704.1:0-17648 GCF_000696875.1 Nestor notabilis
ACCCAAACTATTCTATGATTCTATGAATTCAAGAAATATGCTGCTGAAGTCCAAAAATTTAACTGTCATCATGGAAGCATATGTCAGCAAATGCTGATCTATTTTATTTACAGTATATTTGAATTTATAGCATATTTTCTGTATTTTTGAGAAATTTATGATTTTCACAAATATGAAGGGATATTGCATGACCATAGTCCAATTTTAGCAAAGTAAAAATTAAATTGTGCTGTACTCATCACTTTGTAAGTGAAAGTGCATGTAAACTAAGATAAGGATGTAGAAACAGAAGAGAGATTGCTGAGTCAGTAGAAGTCAGTAACATTTTAAATCAAGGACCTGGAATCATCAACAATTTGAGGGAAAAAAGAGGTGGCACATTCTGAAAGGGATATAAATTCTAATAAAAGGAAAATTGAAGAAGACTGCAATTCTGCAGGAGCAAGGCCAACACTTCAGCCAACTGGTGTTCACTTTGTTGGGTGAGCAAGTTCTTTGGGTGGTTGCATCAGGAATAACAAGCATATTAATATTTAACCTAAGATTACCTCTGCTCCAGACCACTACTATATGTGTTAGCAAGCAAGATTACTGTCTTGTACTCCAAAGTTGTATATAATCCTGCTTTTCAGCTTCTGTGGCCAGTGAGAGATAACCAAAGAACAGCAACCACGATATCTGATCGTTGTAGTGTTGTCAAAGTACAGTACAGCCAAACTTTAGCTTAACTCTTCCCGTTTAAAGGGCTCTTCACAGAAAAAAAAATGCCCGTTTGTTCTGTTCTGAAATTCTTTGGTAATGTTCCTTTATATAATCACCTTGTTGAAGGACAACTGAAATTGCACATAAGTCTACGGTTGCGTAACATAGCCCTTGCACTTTAAGACTCTGAAGAGCTGCATACCAACAAATTCTATCCAAATAACTTAACAGTGAAGAGAGGTCTTGTGCTCAAGTCACCAGATTAACAACTGGAAGAATTGGGTTTTATTTTAAACAGTCACACACTCAGCTGCCACACGCTCTTGGATACAAACTCTCTTTATTTGTGGGCTTCATTTCTACCCAGAAATTTTATTTTGCACTTTTTTTCACCTGACTCTATTCCATGCAGCTACAATCAACTTCAGGCTATCTTCCTGTAAGTGAGTTGCATAAAACATGTACTTCGTTTCAATACCTGTGCTCTTTGTGTTCTAGTAACTGACAGTCTCGGCAGGTCAACTTGTCACAGGTTTCACAATACAACTTCAACTGCTCCTTTTTGTGGTAAGGGCAAAACACAGGTCGCTGACTGGTCACACCAACTGCCTCTGTTGAATAAAGAAAGATGTCAGTCCAATCTTCTGAAATTATTAAAGATGTCCATTCTCCTGTTTTTGCTTACCACATTCTTCAGCTAGATCCTAGAAGTGTGTATCAGGCCACCTAATCAAGAATGTAACAGCTGTAAGCTCAAACTGCAATGTCTCACTCTTGACCAAGAATGCAGCTAACACTCTCTCTTATGGAGAATGCCCAGCACCCATTTTACCATAACTTATTGTGGCCTCACAAAACTATTTACAGAAGGAGTAGCCAGTACTGTTGCAGTTGCAAAAGACATTGCACAACCAGCAAGTTCCTTAAAGGGAAATGAGGTGATTGCTGACTTAAGTTGTTACTCTGTCTTCCTCCTCAGTCAAATGGCTAAAAAGGGGTCTGAAGATATCAAGACATGGGTATTCAGAAGTATAAAACATAGAATATAACAACCAGAAGTTACTAGCATCCCTTCAGGACCCCATTCTAGATGAATGAGAAGTCTTACTTCAGTTTCTAGTAAGCAAATACCAAAGAGCTTAAGAAACACCACCAGATGATAGATATGAAACCTGTTCTTTAAAGTGATTGAACCAACAAAGCCTGATTTCTTATGGGTTAGATTGGACACTGAATTCATGAAGATTATATGGCCTCTGACGAAAACTGGCTTCACACTGCAGCTTGTCCTTCACTGCAGATCAAAAAGGTTTCTTTTCCACACCCATTTGTTCACTTATTTTCATGAAACACAGAAGAAGTTATTTTCAGATCTGTATCCTTCAAAGTCCAGTTAATTCAAAATTGTTTGAAACTGACCAGCAGACTCAGAGAAGTCCTGCATGCACAGACAGAATTCCTACCACCAAGTCACACTGAACACAACCAGCAACACACCTTTATCTAGTTTCGTCCTCTCCTGAAAGTACACTCAGTACTCACTTTTGATTAACCACATCTGAATGTGTGATAGAGAATACAGTGTGTGTCTTCAAAGTATCGTACTGGGAGCTTCCCTTTGAGCAATAAAGATTACAGAAGTGAAAGCCCACGTTGTATATAAAATTCACAGGACTAGATATGGTGGAATGAAAATAAACATGTATTACAATATCTATGTTTATAGTAATTTATAATAATATATAGTCATTTGTAAAAATATTTTACAAATCTATAAGATAAATCATGCAAGTCCAATAGACTCACTAGAAAGGGTAGAACGTTAGCATCCTATTATATTTATAATTGCCTACGATGTCACTGAAAAACAAGACAGAATGGGCATAAACTGAAACAAAACAGGGTCTCAATGAATAAAAGGACAACCTTTTTAACCACAAGAACAGTTAAGATTTCTCAGAGATGCTATACTGTACACGATGTCCACCCTTGTGGTACTCAAGGCCCAAACGGATAAAGCCCTGAGCAACTTGATATGATCTCACAGATGACTGCTTTAAGCAGGCTGGAGTAGAGGATTTCATCAGATCTCTTACAACCTGAATTACCATAGATCCTACTAAGGAAAAATACCCCAATTCATAACATACTTCCCTTTAATTTCCAAGTCAAAACATTTCAAACTTAAAATATATTTACCTAAAATGTGAATTCTAGCATGCTTTATAAAAGTGCTTAAAAAATAGAATCTATTAGTGCTCCTTTTGCTGCAGTATACAACAATAAAGTTCATATAAACCATTTGATTTAGATGAGGTACTTGAGGAGCCAAATGCATAAAGAAGTATTTTCTGCAGCTGATCTCAAGTCTAGACAAAAATTTGCAATCACTGCAGGTGAATGATAAAAATCTGTGTGTGTTTACTGGTTTAAAACACTTTGCATATAAATATGTAACACCAATTTCTAGTTTCTTGCCACTGTGCAACGTATCTGACAGAAAAGCAGCTGTCATACGCTCAGCCATGACGAAGACTTACTTTTCAATAGCTATGTTCTAATGCAGCCAATGCTTAAAATAGTTTTCTCTTTTGTTAAGTGGACCATTTAGGAGATCCACTTAGATGGACAGCAGGCAAAGAAACACCAGAATTTGTTCAGATGCTTGCAGCCTTCAGCAATGTAACTGAAGTAAGTGCAAGGCAGGAAACTATTAAAACATATCCATTCCCAACCAGAAATATAACACAGTTCCATCAATCTGTATACACCAAAGGGTTACATCATAATGAATCTGTCCTTTCACATTTACTAGGATTAAGGAATATAATTTTTTATGTATCCCTTTCAAAAAGAAATGTGGTGGTCTAACACAGTTTTCCAATGCTGACAGACATTCTTTATGAAATTATAAATCAAGTGTGTTACCTGGAGATACTTCCTCTTTCTGTCTCACAGTATGATCCTTTGTGAACTTAACCCTCTGGTGAGCTCTGATGCAAGTCTTGCACAGCCATTCTACACATTCCACACAAAACCCATTAGCTTCTGCATTGTCGTCACAGCTTGTACAGACCTGACATAAGAAAGGAATGGTGGCTGTTAAAATAAATATGGAATATACATACAAGCTGTTGTTCATATATCAGTGCACTTCTACAGTTTTCTGAAAACAGTGAAATGAGAACGGAAAACTGCCTGAGGTACAGGAACACTATAAATAACTGTATGAAAGTAACTGAATGTGACTTTTCAAAGAAAGTGGTCATTTTGTCAGTGTTACTCTAAAATCTTTCCTTTCTGCCCAACACTGCACAATTAGAAGTCATATAATGTTTACTATATATAATATGCTCTTGTGAAATATTTACTCAAGACAGAACATACTCAACACCGTTCTGATTTTTTAGAAGCCTCCCTCAGTTCACACAGAAGCTTTAGTTTTGGTTTCTGTTCACCACCTTAGAGTTTCAGGAAGTACACACAGTACTGAACAGCAGGATTCTTCTCAGGGGTCTCTGCATCACCACTTACAGACAGCATTCCAATTAAGCTTATCAGTAAAGCTCCCCTAGAACAGATTTGCAACCAATGCATGATAATTTTCAAACTACAGCCTGTTAATTTCTGGTCCTCTCTGTACTATACCAAGAGATCTAGACAAAAAAATAAATAAGGAAAATAAACCTGAAAGCAGACCAAAACCTCTCTGCATTGAGTCAATACATGCAAGAAAAAAAATTCCTATGTATCCACAATATGAACAACAGGTTGAGAACTATGAATGAAGGACACCACCACTACACATGTCCATAACTTATTTAGTTTTTAACTCCTCCTTTAAAATGCCTCTGTAGTCATGCCTTCAAGGTGTTTTTGGTGGTAAAAATAGTGAACATGCTTATGCAGACACTTGTTCAGGTGACTACCATCCATTTCTATCAACATTAAGCACTGCTGCAAACAAAAGCCTCAAGGTACCTGAGGATGTCTATATCCTACAGATTAGAGAGATGGAATTCTGCATGCAGGAGCAACAAGATGAAAATTTTAGATTTTAGCTTAGTTTTCAGTTTGATTTAAAAAAAAGAAAAACAAAAAAAGAAAAGCCAACTCCTGCACCCACACAAGATAAATGTAGGTTAAGTTAAAGAGGAAGCAAGTATTTACATCCTATGCAAATATACACGTAGAACTATGTCCCAGTTTCCCCTTCAAGAAAAAGAGGAAAATTAGCACAGAACTTGCCTTAGGCCACATAGCAAGTTACTGACAGAACTGGAATTTGAATATAGGCGTTCCAGATTCCCAGTGCTGTGCTTATTCTTCTGGATCATGTTGCCTCTCAAAGCAAGTATCTTCTGAGAAATGAAGTTAAAACACAAGGGTTGTTGACCCCCCTCTTGTTGTCACTTGGAGTTTGAAGCAGTTCCTTTTCATTAAAGGTGACCTGCAAAGGAGAAAAGATTGGGCTTGTGCCCCTTTTTCTGTTTCTCTACAAAAAGGAGGCCTGAAAGTTTTAATTTTAAAAATCTTCTAATTTTTTTTTAATCTTCTATTTTATTTTTTTTCTTCCCCCTGTTCTCTTAACTATAAATTCTAATCCTATCCAGACTAGTTGACTAGGGAGAAATATGAAAGTCAGGACGTCATATAAAAGTCAAGAAAATGGAAGTATAACAATTAAGTTAATTGTAATCAGAAAACTGAAAAATGTTATTTGCTCTTAATTCTTTGTTTCAATGATATTTTGGAGGGGGAAAAAAAACCCTAACCCAACAACCTATTCTTAAGTAGTCAGCACAGCTTCTTGGAAAAAAACCCCAATTTAAAACAAGCAAGTAAACTGAAGCATTACTGCAATGTTATATTTTCTCTGGCAGGAATTCCTATGAAAGAAATCCCCTCCCTTCTCCTTCACCAGTCACCTTCTCCCCAGGTGCGCCAACACAACCCTCTGCACGACTGTGGTGTGCAACCGGATTGATTACACCTCTGTAGCCCAAGGCTGGGTTACATCACCACTGCAGTGAACTACTGCAAGACAAGTAAAATCGGCCTTGTTGCCACAGAGGTTTGATTGTTCTATGCCCCCAGACAACCAGAGGTGGTTTTGCAAGCTCGAGTGGAGAGTGAGGGATTGGGTATTTGTTTTTCCAATGTAAAAAAAACCCAACAGTGAAAACAAAATAAGCAAAGGAAAAAAAAAAAAAACAAAAAAAACCCCAACAAAAAATATTTCAGGCATTCTTTAAGTTAAAAAAGCAAAACAAAGACAAAAAAAAGGGGAGATGGGGAGAAGAAAGAGGCAGGAGCCCAATTTAAAAAAAACTAATAATATAAGAAATGGGGGAGAAAAAAACCAAAACCAAAAAACCCGCAACAGCCTTTCCAGGTCACCTTTAACAAACTTGGGCAGATAAACTTGCTACGTGCCAGGGCATTTAAGTAAGTTCAAAAGATTTTTGAAGTTGTTCATTCCTCATAGATTCCAAGACCTTCGTCTATTGTCTTTTTTCAATATGCTTTAGGGTTGGTTTTTTTTTTCCAACTGGTTTGACCTGCTATAGTTGGAATGAAGATCGTGATTCAATAACCAATAATCAGGTGCTGCCAAATGAACTGCAATTCCTCCTTTGTAGTCCCAATTATATATATTCCAGCTTTAAACACTTCAAAACCACCAAGTGGAAGAGAGACATATTTCTCCAATTTTTCACGGGCATCATAACTCATGCTGTCAAAATAGCTATGCCTTCTAGGTAGAAACTAGATTTCCTTCTATTCACTTCTTACTTGAAATATGCATTTTCAGATATAGCTTGGATTTTGCTAGAATTCCTAGTTATACGAATAAGTCATATAGCCAACGTACACGAAGTACAATTACTGCAAATATTTGCTGTGCTCTTACAAAACATAAAACTTGTTTCACTCTTACTTTTGTGACTCATACAAGCAATGCTTCAGTGATTTCAAAGAAAACTCTCCCTAGTTAACCTGTAAGCCTTTATTCTGGTTAGACAGATATTTATTTTTAATTGAGTTTGCCTTGTAATTATATTTAATTCAGTTACTAGTTCTAGTATTTATAACCCCAGGAAGTGTTCATTCAGCCTTCATTCAAATTTAATGAAAGCTGAAATTACTCAGCATGTTGCAGTTAAGTACCATTTTTTCTGTTGTAAAAGCTTATACATTTACTTAAAAACAGATTTACATGCAAGGAGTTGAGATAATAAAGCTGTCTTTTCAACTGCTGTAGTAACTAACCACTCTTCCAAATAAATATACTTTGATTATTAAAGAGATTAAATAAGCAAGCAAAGGTTTCTGAGTTTCAAAAGAAGAGAGCAACGTAGTCCAGAGGAATATTCCGTGAACTAACATTCCGAGCTTCACCAGTGTAAATTAGATGCAATTGTTTCCTTCATTGGATACTGTCCTGGTTTTGGCTGGGATAGTTAATTTTCTTCCTAATAGCTGGTGCAGTGCTGTGTCCTGGCTTTAGTCTGAGGACAATACTGGTAACACACCGACGTTTTAGTTGTTGTTAAGTAAGGCTTAAACTCTGATAAAGGACTTTTCAGTCTCTCATGCTCTACCAGTAATGAGGGGCACAAGAAGTCAGGAGGAGGCAGAGACAGGACAGCTGAACTGAACTAGCCAAAGGGGTATTCCATACCACACCATGTCACACCCAGTATATAAACTTGGGGGAGTTACCTGGAAAGGCAGATCGCTGCTCAGGAATGGGATGGGCAGCTGTCAGTGGGTGGTAAGGAATTGTATTGTGCATCACTTGTGTTCATTGGGGTTTATTTCTCTTTCTCTCTCTCCTTTGCATTATCACTACTATTATTATGTATTTTCATTATTAAACTGTTCTTATCTCAACCCATGAGTTTTACCTTTTTCTGATTCTCCTCCCCATCCCACCAGGGGAGGATGGGAGTGAGTGAGCAGCTGTGTGGTCCTTAGATGCCAGCTGCGGTTAAACTACAGTACATCCAAAAAACATAGATGCTAATAGTTATGTAACTACCTCATGGCACATACAAAATCACCAAAGATAGCACCTGGGACAGTCTTGCCTATATGTAACTCTAAATACAAACCACATGCTGATGTCTCAAAATGCATGAACCCTGATCAACATATTGGTCTCTCCCCAACATCTGATCATCAGCTGCTTCTCTTTGAAGCACAAGAAAACCATATCATGACTTGAATACATTACCCACTGCCAGTGGGCATGGCTACAGCTTTGATAAGCTATTTAGCATACCAGTTCTTTGGAAGAATACATGGTGGAAGAACACGTGGCTGGCACCATACAAAACTAGAGAAACTTTTTATTCTAAATTATCCTCATTAATTATCCGCATTAATTATTCTATTATGCCACTCAGATTTGCTTGTCTTACTATCCAGATCTAGTATCAGATCTAAACTTGTACTTTGTTCTGTTACTACATTCCCAATATCTCACAAAATCCAACTGTTGTTCATTCCTACTATAACATTTTAAACTCTCAGGTCAGTAACTTGTAAAGATACAGAAAATGTTCTTACTATCAAAAATATTTTTACACATGTTCTCTTTTGAACAGAGAAGCTATGAGAATTAGGACCTAGACTAAAATGCATTACTCTATATGCTGCAGCAACATCAGTTATCACTATGATCTTCTCTTCTGCATCAATCTCACACTTGTCATTTTTACTTTCATGGCTTTGCACATGCATTAAACAATTTTCATCTGTTAAGTTCCTAAATGTCCTTCACTTGTCTACCCTTTAGTCTTATTCAAACTTAGCATTTGCTTCAGTAATATCTCTTGGGTTTGAAAATCCTTTCCACTCATTTTCATGAATCAAGAATAATTAATTAATTTTTGAACTTCTCTTTAGCACTCAATAATTTTGCCAAGACTTTCAGTAAATCATAATGTGAAAAAATTATAAAGGATCTGCTCTTTCCAAGTATTTATGTTCTAGTTGCCCACAACCTACAATGACTCTTTAAGAAAGATCACAATTGCTTTTCCCTTTAGTCTCTCTTCTTCTGGAAAGCTTCCTGTGCTAATAGCCAGCACAAAATCCTTAATGTTCTCTAATGCTAGCCAGGAAATTCCTTGTGGAACATATACTAGGGAGTTTTACACTTTCTTTATGCTTACTTCTTTTGCTCCTAAAGTTTGCAGTAGTAATTGCTAGAAAGCATAGCTATGTAAGTAGAGTACTTACTGAACTGCCAAAATCAGGCTCAGACAAGGCAAACATGATTTTAGATAGATGGATGGCATGTTCATGGGTTCTAGTTACTATTCTCACCCCACAATGCCAGGCTCCATGATATGCCATTCAATCCTACAATTTTAATTCAATACACTAAAGACTATTTTAGCATTAGTACCATTTTAAATCTGAAACAACCAATCGTTGAATTTGAAAGTGGGGTGGGTTTTTTTTCTGCTGTCTTGAATTGAAATAAACCAGTCCTTCCTGACAACACACATACACAGGATAGTCACAGACATGGACCAGTGGTTCTAAGCCACGTAACTTGCAGAGAACCTATAGCTTACCTCTAATTCCAATTTCTTAATCAGAATTTAATAAGCATCCTGCTAAAGCTACCGAACTATCAAAGCCAAACTAACCATCTCAGTAGAAAATGTCTATAAAATAGCCAAAGAATTTGAACGATCCCTGATCAGTATTTCCTGAAAGTCTCGGTATCTTTTCCACTTTAATTCCTCTGATCTGTTCCCCATCTTCCTATTCACAATTTTTTTGTCTCATTTTCTCTTTGCTCCTTCCAAGAGAAAACAAGACAGGCTGATAGAAGGACGGATCAGCCTTAAACCTCCTAATATTAACCCTTGAACAAGACACTGATCTATTTAACTATTATTGAGTTAAAATCACTGTTCCACATTCTAAAGACAGTTTTATAGAATTGTGCAGCTTTCTTTTTTTTTTTGGTTCCAATGTAAAAGTCCAAAAAACTTCATTATCAGACCAAAATAAATCTATTCAAACAAAACAGAACTGCATATCATTCAATTCCAGGAGGTAAGGTACACACTTATTTGGCAGGTACCCAACAAAACATCTAGCTCCATTTAAAAGAAACAAACAAGCAAAACGCAACAAAACAAAACCAAAAAAAGGTCAGCAGAAAAGCATGTGAATGTACTCCTCTGCTGGTTCAGCACAGTCTGCTGGTTTGCCTTCAGCTGCTGCAGAAAGTATGCTGAGTTCAGCCAGGGAATTTAGCTGAAGAACAGATATGCTTTCTGAATGGCAAGCCTGCTGGGTTTTGCTAGGGAGAGAGAGAGAAACAAACGTGGAATGGAAGAGTAAATAGTGCTTTGAAGAACCTCCCTGACATTTGCTTACACAATGGATGATTCCAAAACAGCTGCTGAAATACGTGGAATTTCTCTGTATTTGTCTCCAGCAGATCAAGATCCAAAAGGTAAACAAAAGAGACATCTCCCTCAGTTCCAAGGAAGTGCCTGATTTACCCTGACATCACTGACTGAGTTTGGTGCAAACTCCAACTTTTGACACCCTATGACCCACTGGAGTACATCCAGTTTTACATGATTATGATCAACCTCACGAATATAAAGAACCCTTCTTGAATTTTCAATTGCTTATACAAGACTCAAAGGCTTTAATTCCCCACTTAACTTTCACAAAAAGGAAAAAAAAAAAAAAAAAGAAAAAAAAAAGCAACCACCACAAACCCAACTTTGTCACTAAACCCAGGAAAAATAATTGCACTTCCATCATCGCTCCCCAGAGAAATATCTTAGAGGACTTGTTACATAACTGAGCAGAGGTTATGACACAGGCCCAAAAAAAAAGTTCAAGACTGCTGCTGCATAACCAAGTTTTTTTTAATCTTGCTTCTCTTCCTGATTTTAAAGTCATTAAAAAAGTTCTCATCAAATTTTCAATGCAACAGGGACTACTAATTTTCTCGGTCTTACTGGTAGAGTATTGAGAGAATTTGTGTAAATCTCACAACTATCTCCAAAACTCAGATGTTTCCCTGCAATACCCAGGGGAGGAAAAAACAAACAAAATCAAAACAAACCAAACCTCAAATAAAACAAGAAAAAAACAACACACAAATGCAAAAAACATTAAGAGAACACTGCTCATAATTCCAGAGACTCCCAACTAAATTTCAGTTGCTAGTAGGGTCTATCATTTCTCAGAAATCCAGCTGCAAAACTCCTTATAAGCTGAATGCAGTTTAATGGTTTTCAGACGCAAGTTAATTCCTCTTCCTCAGAGACAATGACAACATTTATGCCTCTAATCATCAGTGAGCTGGTGTCACAAACCTGACTGGGTACTGTCATCTGTTCCTGAGCGACATACTCATACATACATGTAAGCACAAATTTCAGCTAAGCTCTGAGACAAGCAGACTGCACAATAAAAGACCTGTAAGAAGCTGCCCCCAAAAGAAAAGGATCTAGAGCCAGTGGTACAGGTCTCAAGCAGAAAAGCTAACAAGAGGCATTTTCAAAATAAAAGGAGACCACCATCCAAATGTTAGAGGACAAGTTGAAATGCAAGCCACATTGTGTAGTGTTATTATGAAGAATGGAGCATCATATAAAGAGGATGAGTTATTTACAGTAAGTTCCTAGATTTCAATAAAACGTTTATGAGTAAAGAAATACTTGAGATACTCTGTTAGTAGCTAAAAATTAACACACCTAATATTTTGATACCAGAGATTGCTAAACTGTGATACTATAGAGATGTGATTTATTCATTTGGTACTGCTTCCACATTAGTACTTTTCTCCTGAAAAAACACCATGAGGAGAAAACCCAGTATTACTGTTCTTCCAGTTAAGCAGGTTCTGGTTTTATGAGATGGCTGTTATTTGATTGCAAAAGGAACAAAAGGCAACCTACATAAGAAGAACAAGAAACCACTAAGACATACCATCTTCTTCAATTAGAAATTTGAGCCTCTATTTAGTGCTATGTTTTGTCAGTGATGGATGAGATAAGAAAAAAAGGTTGATTTAACTAGAGGACTCCATTTTACGTTGGGACCCCTTGGTGTAGTGTTGTTTGGGTTTCTGTTTCAAAGAGTACTTCAAGTGCCCTGTCCAAAGTATAGAAACTCCCATTCTGATGCCTATCCCTTATTTACAATATGAGCAATATCAAGCAATACAATTTTATATCAGCAATTAAAAATAGTTCAGAATAAGATAACCATTTCTTCACGTGTACTCTCATCAATTTTTACCGATTTTCTAGAGTAGCTACCCCATGTGCTGACTAAGCACTTGAAGAATTTTTCTCCATATAAACAGCAAAAAGGCCACACAGCAAGCAGCCAAGGCTACTCACACACATCCAAAAGGTGTTAACTTGATTACATGTTAATGCACTCACCTGATTTGATTTCTCCACTGTGCTACTGGGAACCTCTGTGGTATCCTTCACAAAAAAGTTATCTATAATGTGTCTCTCTGCACATTCCTGACCACAGATTGGACAGCGGATAACACCAACTGGGGGGAAAAAAATAAATCTGATTACGCTTGTGCAACTTAAGACAACTTAAGATGTATCAAACAACTTCAAAGACAGCTTGTAAGGATAATCTTTAAAAGGATGTTTTAATACCTTCTTGTCAGTAAGATGTGAGTAAAAGCAGCTAATTCACATTTATCACTGAAGTAACCTTTACATGTTATTCCCCCATGATGTGTTCTTTCAACCAAGGTCAAGCACCTTTTTGTTTCTATCCTGTAAAGTACTTGCCATAATCTTATAGAAGATTAATTCCTTTTCTCTAAAGGGAAACTATTCCCATTGACAATTTGTTATAGAATTGATTAAAGTAAACATTTATTAGTGTGGATTATTAGTAACACTACTACATGCACACCAGCAGTGTGAAACGACTGACTTCCAACTACATAATATAAGAAACTGAAATGTAATAAATTTCATTTTCGTTATCATTTCAATTTCATAATAAATGAGGCAAGTTCTATAGAGGAAGAAGAGACCTGTATTAATATTGCAATTACCTTCCCACTAAGCAAGGGAAAACAAGCAAGAAAGACAAGAATAAGAAAACATGATCCCCTCCCTCCTCTCCTCTGCAAGACACACTGGGGAATAATTCTAAGACAATAACACTAGACTCTGGGTTGAAGAAAGAGCTGAGAACCAGTAACACAAAGGGTTAAACAATGAATAGTTTTCTCAAGAGAATAAAAAGGACAAAAACAAGTTCAAAACTTGGGGTTTAACAATGAGTAGAACAGACTGGAATGGAAAAGATCTATACAAACATTTTAAAGTAGACACTTTTCCTAGCTGCAGAAAATAGAATGTCTTATTAGCACTGAGGCTTGTTAATCATCCAAGGAAAATCTCTATGCATTAACATCTTGCTTTAAGAAAATTATCACAGTCATTAAGCCCAAAAAAGAAACTAATTGAAACTAAGTTACGTTAAAATAATCACTTAAGATGTGGAAGTCATCATGCAAAGCCAACAGTAGAATAGTCACGTGAGTCCAGAGATTGATTCTAGACATACAGCTGCCATTTGAGAGGAGGCACAATTTTAAGGCCTTAAAAAAATCAGAAGCACTGTTTAACTTGGGGAATTTAACACTGGTATATAATTCATCACGTGCATATTTAACTAGACCAGAATGGGCTTAATTCAGTTCCTGTTTCACTTTTACAATAAAATGTAGAAGTACAGAAACTACTCAAATATTCTGTTTTCTGCAGAACTTAATTCCTTACTGTAAGTGCAACGTACAAGACTTTAGGTAACTTTTTCATTACGTTTTTCCAACACATGCTAGAGATTTAACTGGCCAACCCACTATAAAGCAGTTCTCTGAGAGAATTCCACCAGTTTTACTAAATCAGTTCTTCAATCTGGAAGTTTAGCTGGCAGTTTTCCCACTTGTGTGCAAGGCGTTTTACTTTTATCTGAAAGGTTATGATGTTAAGTCTGCTTTTATTATAATTGCCACTTTGCAAGTCTGCATTTCAATACAAATTCATACAGCTTTCTTTGATATATAAAGTCTATATTTTGGTTAAACTCTTGTAAGGTACCATTGTCATGAAGGACAATTAAGAAGTCCAATTCTGGTATATCAGCCACTTAGTAGAACTCAAAGGACTGTATTCCTCCTTTTATTAAGCAAATCCATTGACCACAGTAAAGAGTGAATGAATCTCCTAATATTTAAGCTACATGCTTGCTGAAAAAGACAATTCTTACATTTTTTGATAGTGCCAATTACAAATCACCCCCTGTTCCCCCACTGCTTATTCCTGACCCTGACAAAGCACAGTGCTCTGGGCCAGCATAAGTAACTACGTCAGTCTTTGCATGTGTTTGGGAGCCAGGTATAGACAGAGAATGAGACTGGCAAACTGATTCAAACGTGGATGTATTTCTCTAGCTCTCCCACGTGTCATCTTCAGCAGCTGATCTGCTTCACTGACCAAATGCACTGCTGCTTACACTGAAGCAACGTGAGAAGCAGCATGAGGATGGGAAGAAGCCAACACTGCCACTGGAGATTAAACATGGAACCACTGAAATGGATCAGTTGTATGAAGTTGATGTCATGGTTTAACCACTGTTTATAAATCAGCTTGAATCGAAAACATGGTGGGCAAAGAACGGGCAGGGGACAAATTAGGAAAAGTGTTAATGTAAATCAAATGTTTAATTTGCCTGTTCACCCATAGAATACTGCCAACTACGTGTTGTTTAATAGATGATGCAAATTCTAGACTGAGATTGGAGAAGGAGAAAAAGAAAACTGCCCAAACCTCTCAAAATCCTCGTGAAACTTTTTCTAGAATTCCTTATGCTGTCTATCTTTAAGTCAATGTTTTATTCTGCAACTGTGTGTGGGTAAATTTGCTTTTGTTCTAATCCTGGATTGATGACTGCTACACAAATCAGTTTTAAACCAGGTTTAGTCAACCTCAGCACTGTGGATTTAAGTGAAAACACCCAGTATCATGATCTCAGTGTAAGTGTTAGAGCCAGCTTACATTGTTAGGCACACCGCTGGCAACAAAGGCCTTTTTGGCACAAAATGTAAAATGCACATTTGTCAGGCAGTATTTCTATCAGGTCCTTTTCTACTGTTTCTAATGTATCCAAGGCTTTTTCAGTAATGTACTGAAGAATATAAACCATGTGTGGTCTTTTCCTCTCCACTCTCTACCTGGGAAATGGAAGGTGCAAGTAGGGTGCTCTGTACGTGTGTTTTCATGCATGCTGCTTTTGAAACAGAAAGGGTCGTGGCAAACAACAGTGTCTAACGAATTCATGCAGGTTCATTTCAGAACTTCAATCTAGCCACCTAGAGACACTGGAATTTCTATCCATGCTCCTTATCAGTAAACAAATAGTACAATGAAGTGCACCGTGTGATCGCCACAGTCCTGCAGAACATGGTGAGAAGCTGGCAGCTCACCAGAACCCACGTAACTAAGAGAGATGCTAAGTTACTGGGAAATAAAACTATGGTTTACAATGAACCCTGAATTCAGAACTTAGAAAACAGAAGATGAAAGACAATGATTATTTTGGAATTAAGTGGAAAACTTGGGTAAAT
Source organism: Nestor notabilis (assembly GCF_000696875.1). Classification (NCBI taxonomy): domain Eukaryota; kingdom Metazoa; phylum Chordata; class Aves; order Psittaciformes; family Psittacidae; genus Nestor; species Nestor notabilis. Next base: position 15,371 of record NW_009930704.1, read on the forward strand.
ATGAAAACAATACATTTAAAAATAAAAAAGGAACGCTGATTATGTTCAAGGAAATACACATGTTCTAACTTATTAGAACTCATAGACAAACATATCTCTGTTTCAACATCAGCATTTCTACTGACTTTGTCAGCTTTACCTGTCATAATCAAGTACTAAAGCTATTTTTTTGAAATAGTAATTTTCAAGTAAATTCTTACTTTGCAATAATAGCTACAGATGGCAGCTTTTTGTATAAAATGATAAGACTACACACAGGCCAAGCAAAGTTTTCAGCCATTCATCCAATACAAAAAGTACAGCTGTCAACTATCACAGATCTGATGGCATTTGGTTACAGCTGAAAATGCACCAGCACAACCCTAAGAGCTCACACCTGTAAACACCAAGCTGCAGAGACTTATCAACAAGAAATATCAGGAACAGGGAAGTTATTGGATTTGTTCAGTTTCTGAGGATGACACATAACATTTAGATTTTTTTCATGTGCAGACTCCTCTTTTAGAATAAGGTTTGGCCAAGCCAAACTTTATTTATATGTCCACGTTTTGGTAACGTGGGCAAGGAGGAGCTGCAGGGGTGTCCTCTGGGAGAAGACGCTGGGGCAGCCCATGTCAGATAGAGCCAACTCCAGCCAGCTCCGAGACAGACCCACCACTGGCCAAAGCTGAATCCATCAGCAATGCTGGTGGCACCTCTACGTAAGTGTTTAAGAAAGAGTTATTTTGCAGAGCCATTTCAGCTGCTCCAGCCAACAAGTCAGCTTTATTTGGAGCTCAGCTCAGATGCCTCTACACAAATGCCCATAGTATGGGGAATAAACAAGAGGAATTGGAGATGTGTGCAAGGCTACAGGGATACGGCATCATTGGTATCACAGAAACATGGTGGGATGACTCCTATGACTGAAGTGTTGGAATGGATGGTTACCGGCTCTTTAGAAAAGACAGGCCTGGCAGATGGGGAGGGGTCGTTGCTATTTATGTCAGTGACAGGCTGGAGAGTATGAAACTCTGTCTGGGGATAGGTGATCAGTCAACAGAGAGCTTATGGATCAGGGTCAAAGGCAGAACAGCGATGGGGGACATTACTGTGGGGATCTGTTACAGACTGCCTGATTAAGAGGACTCTATGGATGAAGCTCTCTACAGACAGATAGGAGCAGCCTCACACTTGCAGGTCCTTGTCCTCATGGGGGATGTCCTGGGTTCAGCTACGGCAGTCATTTTTTCTCCTTCTTAGTAGCTGGTGCAGTGCTGTTTTTGACTTTCAGCCTGAGAACAATGTTGATGACACTGATGTTTTTAGCTGTTGCTCAGTGATGTTTACTCTGACCAAGGACTTTCTCAGTCTCATGCTTTGCCAGAGAGGGGGGGAAGCCAGGAGGAAGCAGAGACAGGACACCTGACCCAAACTGGCCAAAGGGGTATTCCATACCACAGCACATCATGCCCAGTATATAAACCGGGGGGAGTCACCCGGAAGGGGCAGATCGCTCCTCAGGTCAGGCTGGGTATCGGTCGGCGGGTGGTGAGCGGTTGTGTCCTTTCCCCTTGTTATTTCTGTTATCATTATTATTATTGGTGGTAGCGGTAGTGGTTTTTGGTTTATACCTTAGTTACTGGACTGCTCTTATCTCAACCTCTGGGAGTTACGTTCTTCCAATTCTCCTCCCCATCCCTCTGGGAGCGGGGGGAGGAAGAAGCGGGGCAGTGAGCAAGCGGCTGAGTGGCTCCGAGTTACCGGCTGGGCTTACACCACGACAGTTCTTTGTGGCACCCAATGTGGGGCTCAAAGGGTTGAGATAACGACAGACCTGACCAGAGTGTGTTTAATCTGATTTGTGATAAGCATTTATTGTTTTGGATTAATAGTCACTCGTCACAATGCTGATTTATTGGCTCTCCGAGTTGTTACGCTTGATCTCAGAGTTTCAGCATGCCGTACCTTACTTACAGCTACTATTTGCTGTTCTAGTGTTCATCAGCTGGGGGGCCTGGGCTAATTCACTGTACTGCATAGTAATGACTTGTAATACAATAGACTCATTGATCATGAAACTGGTCTGGCTTGTGTTCCCAGCGTGGTCATCACCTCTATACTATGGGAGGTATATAATGGAATTTTTTAGCAATTACACATCTTTATTTTTCCTCCCCTCTGGGGGTCAACCTATGGAGGAGATCTTGCCTCACACCCAGCAGGCTATTTACAGGAGGAGTAGACTCTGGAAAAGTAAAAGATCTGGAATATCCTTTCAATGCCCTTGAAAGCATCC
>NW_009930705.1:0-4833 GCF_000696875.1 Nestor notabilis
TTGGTACCCCTAGGAGGTGCTGTGTGCTGTACTGGCTCAGTCCTGGGGTTGACACGTCATCTGCTCCAGGTGAGAGAGAAATGTTTGCAAGCAGCAGCAAATGCACTAAAGTGTCTGTTTCTTGGACCTCTTAATTCCTTGGTCTCCTCAGTATTATGGCGTGCTTGATGTAAAATACTCATTCTAGCTGTATGGCTTTAGATTAAAGAGAGGATTCCTTGCTGCTTGCTGTTACATAGGAGAAAGGGTTTGCTGGGTGATGCTGAAAGGAGATGAGTGTTGTGTGTGTATTGTTCTCTCTGTCTTACTAGCTCAGCCTATGAAATCCTGTTTTAAGAACTTGTCTGCTTTTGCGTTCAGATCCCAGCATGCTGAAGCACCCACTTCAGTGCTGTTGAGAGCTCCAGCCCTCCCTTCTGGGGAGAAGGGAGGGTGATTCCTGGGAATGCTTCCAGCACTGGGCCAACTGTGGAAACAACTGGGCTTGGTGCCAGCCTGTCGCAAGGAGGGGGAGCTCAGAGCCGGTACAGGGGGCGTATCAGGCAGGGGCTGGTGTAGCCTGTCGCCTTCCTCAGCATCTTGTTGCTGCTCACATTTCAGGAGAGAAACTACTCCATACAGAGCTTTGGCCAAGCAGGGACTCCGAGAGCGTTGGTACCTGCTCCTGATGGTCTTTTGATAGCAATCGGCACGAAAGAATCTGACATATGTCAGTGCTTCTGGCTTGGAGGAGTAGGAGGAGCTTCTGCCGGTGTTAAGGGGGAGGGGAAGTATGATCTCTGGATACGTAAAGGGAGGATTTTGGAGGAAATCAGGGGGAAGAGGAAGAGCCTCTATGGGGAGGTAAATTGTGATCTCTGTGTCTCACCCAGCAATCTCTGCAGTCCTTGTTCTAGACACTGCAAAACAAACCACAGTGTCTGGGGACCATGGCTACGGACCCACTCTCGGAGCTTCAGGATGACCTGAACTTGGATGACACCAACCAGTCCCTCAGCCAGCTCAAACTGGCCTCCATAGATGATGAGAGCTGGCCAGCAGATGAAGCCCCTGCTTTTCCTAAGTCGGGTAAGCATCCTGCTTGTTTGGGGTCTGGGTTTTGGCCAAAAAGGATTGTTTGTCCTGCAGCACTGTGGTCATATCTACATCTCCAGAGAGGCCCAGCTCCGTTTGAAAGCTTTATAGACACATTAATCTTGTACCACACCCAGGTGAATTAGCCCTGCCACTGAAACAGCACTAAAAAGCTCTGAGCAAGCTGATGTAAATGTACTTTCCCCCATCCTGTGGCTGACTGCACTTAGGTGCTGACGGTACAGACATGCTCCAAGTCCTTAAGTGTCCTCTATCATGGTCTCTTATAGGGTAGGTTGGCCTTCCTGAGTTGAAGGGTCTTGAACTTCCATGTAAGAAGTGGGGTTGGAGATTGAGTTGCTGCTCTGGAATCCTGTCCTATGGACTGCTGCCCAAAGAGGTCAGGGAAATTAGCTTAAGGGCTTATAGGATGGGACCATGCATCCAGGGGTGATGTTAAGATCCTTCTCCTCTGAAAAGCCATGATGTTGCCTTTGGCACTTGGATTTTGGTCTTTGTGAATGTTTGTGACCTATCTGAACAGTCGTTTTTGAGAGGGTGTACAGTCTGAGGGACACATTTGGCCCCCATAGGATTGACAGGTCTCTTCTGAAGCCATTGCTGCTCTTTTCCTCTCAGAATTTCAAAGGAGTGTTTCCAAGGTGGACAGGTACATACATTAGTCCCCCCTATGTTGAAGAACCACTTTTTCTCATCCCTGTACCCCTGGCCAAGGTGATCCAAATCCCTTCTTCTAATTGCTTGTTCCTTGTGTTTTGTGCAGAGGACTCCAAAGGCTCCCCAGAGCCCGTCACTCACCTCCAGTGGGATGATCCCTACTATGATATCGCCAGGCACCACATTGTGGAAGTAGCAGGTAGTGGACTTTCTGTTTTATCCTTTGATGTCTTTGCAGCTGGACTGGGGAAGGGTCTTTCTAATGGGGTTGTGGGGGCACCTGCTATATGCCAGGCCCAAGTGGCAATGACACTTGGCATCCTAAAGAGAAGGAGCACCAAACTTCTTGAATGCTTGCCACGTGTGTCACGTTCCACTGACCTTGGTTAATCTTGCATTGCTTCGTGGCTCTTACTGTCTTGATTATATTATTAGTAGGACTTGGTTGCTTTTGCTGAATAGATGTGGTCTTTGACTATATCCTGAGCACAAGACATGGTTTTTGTGTGGTAATGCCACGGAAATTATCTAGTTATGCAGTACACAGCTGACTGTCCTCAGCTGACTGAGTAATTCGCAGTAGGTCTGTAAGCTCTCTTGTATCTGAGTGGCCAGAGCTTGCCATCCTGTCCAGAAACAGCATATACAGAAATCTGAAACGGGGGAATAGGCCCATGTCCCACTGCAAGGAAAGACCTGATCATTCAGTATCAGAAGCATTTGGATTTTCTCTATGTGGTTACCTTATCCATATTATTTTAATGACACTAATTCATGGCAATTTATTGCCGAGACCTCCATAGGAAAGGATTTTGGGGATATTCTTTATGTTGCTGTGGTAAGCCTGAGGGAAGGGTAATCCCAGTTTGTCTTGTGTTCCATGTTTAAAAGACAAACCTCCTCTTCAACCTGTTGTGACTTGATTTACACTTCCTCCTCCTCGATTATCTATAGCCACTTCCTACCCCTCCTATTGCCTTTCCTTTACCGTGCTCCCTGCCCCACATATGAAATTGCAAAGAAGCAGAGCACGAGCTGGAGTCCTTTGCATTCAGGGTTGTTCTGCAGCAGGGTTTTACCACAGAGGGAAGATTATCAGGCACGTACCTTGGTAAGAGTTGTCCCGACATCATTCTTTTTTGGGCTGTTTCCTAGAATGAGCTTTCTTTCTCCTAACCTCTCATGTTATATCATTTGGGGAGCAAAACAATAACTGTAAACTTTGTTGTCCTTTGTGCCTCTGGCTGCTCAGGTTCACAGGTCCAGGTATTTAGCATTTGGGCCACTGTGTCTTGTAGATTTGCCCCAAGTGCTTTCATTTGCAAATGTGTTACTGACCTTCTTTTCCATGGGGCTGGAGTTTCAGGACTGGGTTTTATAGAGGTCTGCACCCCTCTGCTGGAAGTGGGGGAGTGTCCCTCCATCTGTGGGGACTCCATCATTTCAGTGATGATAGCTAGACAGTTTGGATGCAGATGGCAGAGGTAACTGGTGTTTCTGAACTCTGGGAGCTGATGAGTTAACTGGTTCTGTTGTTCACTTCAGACAAAGCTTCAGACAAAGTGCTTAGCAGAGAGTTTAGATCAGAGACATTGATAAGTCTGGAATGTCAGCCCAAACCCAGGGTATACTTTGTGTGCTGCCTCCTGATGTAAGCACCAGTCTCTCTGTGGGATTTCTGTTCCAAGGTAACACCATTTAGTGTTTTTTCCTGAGCTCTCTGAATGGAGTATCACTCCAGTGGAGGTGTGTCTCAGTGGCTGTTGGAATGTTTGACACGTTGTCTAGGATAGCAAATGAATTATCTAACTTCCTGAAAGGATCTGGAAGTGGTTTGATGGCTGACTGGGAGCTGTGCCTGCATCCTGAAGGAGATCTCTTCCCTGACAGTGGTTTAAAGTGGTATTTCTAGTGAGCTGTCTATCCCTGTTGTGTCTCTGCATAGTGCAGAAGCAGCTCAGAGAAGCTTCTGTTGTTGGTTGCTCCTGGCCAGTTTTCACCAGTAGCTGGTTTGTCTGGAAGCATGTGATGGTCCCACACACATAACATGGTGAGATGCCGTTCTTGGCATTGGAGTAGTAGCATAGCTCCAAATAGTGGATTTACTGCCACATAGTTTAGAGACTTGCTGGTGTCTCATCTCCTGGAAGCAGGATTTATTAAGTTGATCTGCAGGGCCTGAGTTGTAACCTGGCCTCTGGGGTGAAGCTGTTTGTTCAGATTTCTTGGTCAAAAATTAATAACATGAACTGTTTGGAGAATGGGTGATATTCTCTGGGATGTTGTTGGAGCCAATCTGAGAAAATCTGGGAAAATGCTACTAGAAGTAGCCTGGAGAGTCAAAATTGCACTGGAGGGTTAATATGAAATTGTTTGCATCTGGCTCTCCTGACAAGTTGTGCTTGTCAGCACCTTCGTGTGCAATGAGCACTCCTCATCCTGAGCCTGAAACAAGTAGCTCCAACCTGGTTCTCTTGTAAATATTAGGAAATGGCAGCAGAACAAGGGCTGTTTTACCCGTTCTACTGCTTTATGAGCTTTCTCTTCTGTGTCCTTCCCTGTTGTGCACTTGAGAGCAGAAAGCATATGGCTAACTCCGTTCCTGCCTTCCCTGAAGTACATTCTGGGATGCTGATGCTATTTTGAGACAAAAACAGAAGGCTGGTTCCCATCCTCGGGCTGAACTCCATGATCCCAGGGTTATCCTGTGTGGTCAGAAGAGTAATTGCTTCTTGCAGGAAGGAGGGGTGTGTGGTGTTAATTTAAACTTACTAAAAGCCCAGTTTTGATGACAGAAAGTTAACACACTCGTTTTCTAGCTGACTTTAATTCCTCATTGAGTTCAAGGCATGCTGGATTTGAATATCCTGGATATCTGGCCTAAAGAGGGGGAAAATAACATTGAAAAGATTTTGCTAGAAATTTGACAGCAAAATAAGGGATTTGCTTTTGTTTTTCATTTAAAAATAGTGCAGCAGCTTCACAGAGACTTTCCTTTTATGCCCTGTGCTCCAGTCTCTTCTGGAGGCTGGGATCTTCCTGGAAGAGGCTGTCCGTGGGAAGGAGCAGGGATGGCATTGC